>NC_084992.1:15606799-15906799 GCF_963691925.1 Scomber scombrus | reverse complement strand
GAGATAAACCGTTTTCATTTTAATGCTCCATGTTTCTCTAGCTCCACCCTCTGAACAAAATGTGCAGTTTCACTTTTGCTTATTTACACTGGTGATAGTGCTATCGATATCTCATTGAGGTCAGGTTTTATTTATCTCTGTGTCACTACTTATAGGAAAGTGGCTGCCATTATTGTCTGCTATAGAGGATGTGGTCTGCTCACTTGAACTCACTTCAAATCCAGAAGAGGACTTCATGTCCTGTCTTTGTGGTAAGATCACAGTTGTCATACAGAAAATGTGCATGAGTGAAAGTGTGTGGCTCTGCATGCATGGGAACAGCATGATCTGTCACTGGTGAGTCACATGGCTCCAGCGATTTGCATGATGCAGACCTCGGCTTTCACCTGCTCATTTTCTCAACACTTGCGCAGTTCAGTTATTCCAATGCAGCTCAAATGAAATAAATGGTAGCAAACTGGTATCACAGAGACACTGCTGTGGTATG
This sequence comes from Scomber scombrus, assembly GCF_963691925.1. NCBI lineage: Eukaryota > Metazoa > Chordata > Actinopteri > Scombriformes > Scombridae > Scomber > Scomber scombrus. The sequence continues at coordinate 15,906,312 of NC_084992.1, read as the reverse complement.
ACTCAGTTGTTTGGCAGGTGTAGGTAGTTAATGGAGCCCTGAGTTTCACATTTCTTTCAATGAGGGGCTGTGTGTGTGAATAGTAGGTCAGAACATACCACAGTCTCTTTATCTCTACCCGTAGTGGAGACATTCACACCAGATCAGTAGTTTTAACACGCCTCAGGTTCTTGTGCTCTAATTTGCACCCATTGCTCTGCAGACTTAATTAAACTCTAGTTGAGTCGCTGACTCAACCTTTTCACTTTCTGGTCACCTGTTGTTGTCTGTTGTATTTATTTGCTGTTTTGGATTTACATAGACTCATACATATTCAATCTTTTTTATGGAATCATTAAAAAGCAAGTTTGGCTAGTACTTACTGTCTCTATGTGTTTAGACTTTCACTGTGGCTTTGCTTACTCATTTGCGTTTTACAAAATATCTGATGTTAATATAATGGCATAGTGTAAAAGTTGGCACGGTAGTTTGTATATATTTTTTAATGTACGACACGAGTAATACATATTTTCTTCATAAATTACTATTTTTAAAAATTGGTATCACTCAAAAATTCACCTCTAAAAGTTCATCTTCAAGCTGAAAAACTTCACAAGAACACACAATGACCTTTTTCATCATACTCTGCTTCCTTATTTAGAGAAAAAAAACACATAGAGGCAATAGACACTGGCTTTTTATAACTTCATCTTCATATTTTATGACTATACATTTATGACTCTGCGTATCAGGTCTGGTTTAAGAAGTGTCAGTTGGTATCATGTTGACAGCAAAACTCAACTTGGATGACATACTTTCTGTTCAAACCATGAAGGGAGTTTGGGGAATTTTCCATTACATTAAAATTGCATGAGGTATGTTAAATCCAACTGATACATTACCTGGAAATGTTGTCATTGAACTAGCACAGAAAGAATGTTTTTTTTTGGTGAGGTTTTCTTTTTGTTTTTTTTAAGACAAAACCCTATATTCAAGCGTGTTCCCTGTCAGCAGAGCAGATACATGTTTTATATTCACTGTTTTAAAAAAGGTCACGTTTCTTTGTCCACTTTGGTGTAGCAGGAAGCTCCCTCTTATCTGGGCTCCTCCTGACAATAGCAGTGCTGTTTTCCATGTCACTGTGAAGCAAGACCTGCAGACAAACAGCACTGTCGCCATGAGCCATACAGGTAAGCCGTCCCTTTGCATTATTTATTCATTAATTCATTATTACAACAATTTCTCTTTGGAATTGCTTTAATATATGAGTCTTGTTCATGTATGGTTGTTGCAGCGCTCACAGTAACACTGTGAAGTTTGACATTTTAGAAACAGAATATCTTGTAGCTGTATCACTTGGCACGCCTTTTTTAAACACCAAAAGTCAACTTCATATGTTTTGCTTGTTTTTGTATATTTTGATGTCAAAGCAACAACAGCAGCAAGATTTGTCATCATGGTTAAGGCATTTCACTGGATTCTCTACAAAAAAAAATACTATGTTACATCTTAATATGCTTCACTGACAGCGACAGCAGAAGCATTTTTCCACTTTGCACCAAAGGTCTGGAAACTCTTTTGCCATAATTATATGTTACGCAGCCAGTTATCTTTAGGTAGATTAATAATGATAGGGGAAATATGATGTTTTAACCACAAAAACGAAGAATAGTCAAATTACAGAAATGTATTATTGACTTTCTGGATGTTTTTGGGCCAAATATGTGTTTTCCTTGTAGCTGAGGAGCTGTTAATCATTTATGAGACGGAGGCAGAGCAGTGGGCAACCTACCTACAGTCAGTCTTCACTGGACCCATCTCAAAGGATGGGATCTGCTGCTATGACATCGCTACAGTATCCAGCAAACGGGACGACTTCCTGAGGCTGGCCGGGTATGGCTGCAAGCTCCTGATCCTTTCCAAAGGCATGCTGGAGGGTCTATGCCAGATGCAACGCTTCTTCCTGGCCCGTGTGTTGAGTCCTTCAGCTCATGTGGTGGTGCTGCTCTGTGGGGTTGAAAGTCTGACCCCACTGCTGGAGCTGGTGCCCCTGAATGAAGACGAGTGTCTGCTGATCTCCAGTGAACAAGATGCCCATGAGTACATGTCAACTGTCACTGATATTGTGAGAAAAGGTATGGCACCGGCTCCGAAATGTTTTTATTTTGACTTTTCTGGGGACCTTCAAAGATCAGCTTTTGATCACATTTTTCCTCAAGGATAGAAAACCATTTAAATTAAATTAAATAATGAATTGAATTTAATTGAATTGAATTATACAATACATTTGGAGTCAACTAAGAATTGGATTACAGTGACTGACCAATATCTGTGTTTTTACAAAGTGATTGTCATTCTCAGCCTATTTAACACGATTCACAAATATCCTTAAAAGTAAGAATAAAACAGACAATTTAGACACAGCATGCATCCCAGTCTGCAAACCTAAAACACAATCATTCTTGTCTCCCAGGCAGAATTTGGCCTTGCTGTTCCCCTGCCATAGAGTACATGCGAGAGAAAAACAAATGCTCATTATTTGTGAGAATGCCCGAAAAACAGCTTGGAAATCTGTTTACTGTTTTTTTCCCCCTGAGACTTGTATGTACTAAAGATTGACATTCTATATTTTTTAGCGCCAGCTGCAGAGACATCTCCGGTAAAACTGTGTGTATATCAAGCATGTCCTCATCTGCACTGCCAATTATCCTCTGCCGCCTTCCCTGTTTTTCCTAATTGCACTATTTGTATAAAATCATAATGCGGAGGAGGGGGCTTGTATTTATACAGGTGTGTGTGTGTGCAGGAGGAACATCTGATGCAAATAGCCAGTCTTTCCTCTTTGGCCACCACTGATTACTCATCGCAAGCCATGCAAATTCAAGTGCACTCTGCATCACTTCATTGCACTGATACAGTGAAGTGGTTCAGGCCAGAATCCCACGAACAGTTATGTTTTAACCCAGAAGTACCTTTCATTTTCATACAGAATAATGCTGTTTGTTAGTTGTTAGTACATGCAATGTAACAGACATACAGGTGTTGGATTAGTTTTAGTGTACAGCCTAGGTGAAGAAAATACATTTCCATACTTGTTTCTCTGGTTACTGTCACAAATACAAATACAAACAAAATAAACACTGAGCTACTGCCAATGTAAAAAAAAAAATGACAGGAGCATTTACATTTCTATTTCTATTTGAAATCACCAAAGTCAATAGGCTTCATCCTCTGGAGACCATGCATGTCTATACAAAATGTTATTGTAATGCATCCAATAGTCGTTGCCGGGATATAATTGGGTATGTAATTCAGTGTCCGTGTTTTATAGGTGCTTCAGCCGCAGCAGCAAATGTCAACCCCTTGACACGTAAATCATCAGGATCAGAGCAAAAACCGGAACAAATGCAGTCAACTGGAGCCCACGGTGTCAAATCCAGCATTGTGGTTGTTCCTTCCAGAGTTCCCTGCGGGGTGAGACACACTCGTCTTTTTTAGTAGTGAGCCATTTCTCCTTTTCATAAAGCATCATGTTTACTGTGCTGTCTTTTTGGCAGAGTTCTGAGGAGGTTTTCATTCTTTTGAAAAATTATACTACTGGCAGCGAGTCTGAGGTTGAGTTCACTGGTGAGAACCAGATGCTGAGAGTGAAGGCGGTACGCTGGAATGACCAGATCCTGTGTGTCAGTGCACCAGGTGAGCAAAGTAATAAATGTTGGATGAATGATTTAAAAAATCATTGCCCTGTCTATGCAGTTTCTGTGTGTCTTCTGTTGTAGATTTTCCAGCTGGGAATGTTAGCATGACTGTGCTTAATGATGGAGTGCCTCTGGGCAAGGCACAGTTGCAGTACTACAGCAACATGGAGGAGGTCACGTGCCTTCTGTCGAGGGTGGCAGACCCTGTAGACTTCATGTGTCAGGTAAAGCCACTAAAAGTCTGTTTCATGTCACAAAATATCCACATTTCAGTTGTTATATAAATATCTCCGTATCTTGTTGTGTCAACTGGTTTTTAGTTCTGCTGATGACAGCCTGCTAATTCAGTGAGGAAAATGAGCATAATAGATCCCCTTTAATGAAGTGAAGGTGAATTCCACTAAATACTCACAAAGTCCAGTTAATAATTACAGGGACTTGTCAAATCTTGCCTTACAAACTGGGAACATGGAGTTTGCTTCTTGTCAGTCTCCCAATTTTATGAAAGTGCAATACAAAAACACTGGAGTACCACTTTAATAAAGGGGTTTCATTATACTTCATCTGATGGTCACTTCTGAAGTCAAAATGAGATCAAAGATATATTATTACATATTTAAAGAGGGGCTCCAGCTATTTTTTTTTTTTCTCCCGTGAAGTTGAGGGAAATTGAAGCAGCGGGAGATGAGAAATTATACTCCTTAGTATGATCTTTCTCTAAACCTAACCAAGTGGTTTATTTGCCCAAACCTCACCAGACCTTAACCACAGCAATGTCACATTCCCAACAAATTATGTTGTCTTGCCAATTACTGGTGATAGGGGCGCCAGGAGAAAATAATCTTTGTGTTGTTCTGGATTACACATGGTCAAACCACCTATTTGGTCATTTAATTGGTCACATTCCCAAAACACAGGAACCTACATTGCCCATAATGTTACTCAATAACATCTTTCAAAGCACATACCTCCAGTTTGTAATGCAGGTTTTCTGTTAAACTTTTTTAGTTTCAATAACAAAAATAAACCTGCTGACATCATCAGGGTTGCCAAACTTTTCAAATATGACAAAGCTACATTTGAATAAGTTTTGCTCATTTAATTGAGACTAAAAATCAACCCAGTACATCACATTATGAATTTATCTGTAGAGAATGAGTAGTAAGTATATTTCCAACTTTATACTTCCAACACTTGCAATATTCAAATAACTCTAGTCAATCATTGATTTAGTAATGTAGGAAGCCCGTTTGAATGCTGTGCTGTTTTCTCTCTTTCCTCAATAAAAGTAACTCTTCTGAGGCACTTTGAATGTGTTATGTTACTTAGTGACTCATCATTATGTAACTCAGTTATAGAAATTAGCCAATCGCTGCTCCAAAACTCTGCTTATAATCGATCCACTTCAAGCCATTAGAAAGATGTGGAAAAACAGAAGATAAATTGAATCAACATATTTCTGCTGATGTTTATGTGCACCACTATTTACCGTCTCCTCTGTGGAAATAAAAAGACGGCAGGTTTCAGCCTTCTTTCAGACATGAACACTTGATTTAATTAGGTCTCTTTTGCTGAAGAGGCAAACCTGAGCAATGCCAGAAGAGGAATTTGCAAAGAGAGTTTCAAACTGCAACTCTGGACTGGCAAGACTGGACTCTTTTGTGTGGCACTAACAATCGCCCGTCATACACATATACACGCCTCCTCAACCTGGCATCTTTATTGTGCCTCTATATACTTTACTTTATAATCCAAACACCCCCACTGTTTGTGTTCATCTAATTCAAAGTTTAGTTAGTGGCTTGCTTGTGTTGTGCTGGGAAAAAAAAGGTTTTTAATTTCTCTATGCAGCCTTGACAAATTCTTTAAAATTAAGTCTGCGTCTGTGTCTGGATTGAAGGCTTTTCAGGTGTCCTCTGTGGACAGGTTGGATCAGAAATTGTCCACCCTGCTGGTAGAGGGAATGCCCACCGGAGGTTTTCGGGGACTTCAGTGTGAAAACACACCTGAGAGAGGTACAGCGTTATCAAGTCGAAGTGCTTACTCTTAACTTTACATTGAAAAGCATCTGCTGAGTAATCTTTCTGTAAACCATAAGGGGAAAACCCAAAAATGGTGCAACTTTCATGATATTTTATTTGGGGTTTTGACAATGCATAAGCAAAGATACCATCTAAAACTATTTGCTGACTGTGCTTTTAATCTTAAAATTACTTGTACTGGACAGGAAATCTTTAAATGTTGCATTGCAGTATAAGTGGATACAAGCAATAACACATCGCAATTCCAGTGCAGTCCATAATTATCTAAAAGAACATTTCTATAAATATCAGATGTTGTAACAGGTGAGGATTAATGGAAATGATGCAGACGTGCTTTGTTTTACATATAAAACACTGACAGTGTTTATGCTAATGCCTCATCACAACAGAATGTCCATTTTATTCACTTTTTCCCTCCGAGCATGTGTTTATGAAATGATGTGGATTGAACATAATGCGCACAGTTGGAATGCGTTCCTATAGCAAGATGCACATTATCTACCATGAAAAAAAGCCTTCCATTATTTCTTGGCTCATTATGTGGTAGATTGATGGCTTCATCAGCTACTGAGATTGATCCTTAACTCTGCTAAAAAGGGCACGGGGAAGTGTTTCCATGACAAACAGGTCAATATGTGCCTCCAAGCTGCCTTTCTTCCACTCTTCTGGATGTGTTAGATTGCTCACATTTGATCGGGTCAACTTCAAGATGTCACCTATGAGAGGAAGTAATATAGTTGGTGTAATCTAAGAATATTGTGTGTACATATAGCAGCTAACCATTTAAGTTAAAATGGAATTGTTTGTGTTGTCAATTTTGAAATATCCTTTTTCCCGCTTAATCAAAACTGGCACGTATCCACAGCAGAGCTCCACCATGCAGATGTACCATCACTCCTCCACTTTGCTGCCCAGTATGGATTCAAAAGCGTCTCCAGTCTGCTCCTGCAGTGTCCAGGTGCTGAGCGAGCACTACACACAGCCAATCGCCACGGACAGACTCCCACTGAGATTGCCAAGAGTCACGGCCATACAGAGCTCCATGTTTTACTGAAGGAAACACTGGTAACTACTTCCTCGTTAGCTATTTGCAGCTCTCACCTTAGTTACAGTATCTGTTTTGACACTGTTCATATCTTTCAGTTGATATTCTTGATTTTCTTCCTAGCTCCAGTTGTAATTCACCTTTGAAATATATTGTTTCAGCTTTATTGACACATTTTTCAAAATGTCAATATCTGATGACAGCTTCTCATGTTCAGTGATTTGTGAGCTAATTAAAACTACCCAATGACATTATTAGTCCATCGAGAGCTGGCAGAGCGTAATGTCAACTAAATTAAATTCCATAGTTTTTGTTTTTTCTCCTGACAGCTGAGGAAAACAACACAATACGGTTTGGTACTTGAGATCTCACAGCCAAGGGATTCAGTGCTGCACTCAGAAATGCTCTTACTAAGGCCAATATTGCGTGGATTGAGTAGTGCTTTATCAATAATGAACAGAATGCAGAGAATAGAAAGGTAGAAAGCAGGGAGAGCGACCTGTGTGTCAGGGTCGGCCTCACTCTCTCCAAACCAGTGTCTTCACATCCAGCTCGTGGCACAGTTAGTGGATGGATGGTAACCCGCTTCCTCTCATCCTGAATGAGTTTGGCCTGCGAGGCTCCTAATGGAACACTCCCACAGAGACTAGAAAGGCTGTGTTTGTTCATGCGTGCACAATGGCTCAGAGCGCAGGTCGTCTGCATACATTCAGACAATTAATGCAGCCACTGATGTTGAGATTTTCTTGCGTAATGGGTGCCATTTTCTCATGTTAATATGGAGAGCCTCTCCCCTGCTCAACCTCCCATTTCACAGTGAAGGTACAGTAACACAAGAGCCTCGCCACTCACTCGCTAATGAGTGGCAATCCAAATGTAATAGATCCTTTGCATGCATGCACATCCCTTTATTTGATAAAGCTGGAGGGCACTAGCATCATAATGTTCTTTCCAATGCTAATTTTATTAGGCAGTGAGGACATTATCATTAAAAAAAGACAAGACGTGGTATAGCCAAGATGGCAGGTTGGAAACACTGTGTCCGTTCTGGGGCGTCCTACAATTATTGAAGTAAATATAACAGACTGACAGATTGCATATAACAAATTAACATTTTCACTTGAGCACGATTCCTGTTAATGAAAAAAAAAAAAAGAATAATTATAAACAAAGATGACTGTGTTTAGACGCATTTCTGCTGTCACTATTCCTTGCAATGTTTCTAAAAAGATATTTAATTTTTATTGTACTTTGGTACATAGAGGTGGTGGTTGTGTATTTCACTTCCTCAAGGCAGTTGACTGTTGTGATGTTAAGGCCTTGGTGTCATAGCTTATTTCTAACATCTTATCCTGTATATCGCAAGCAAATGGCTGCTGGTACTGATGGAAATTATAAAAATTGGTTGGTTAATGCAAATTATAAGAAAAAAAAATCCAACAAAAACAAAAACTCACTTACTGGCTGTGGTACATCAAACCATGCAACTAGTTTCAGATTTCTTTCTGGTGATCTTTCTTTCTAAGAAAGAAGCCCTGTATTGACAGCAGGCACTGTGGATATTTCAGAGTGAAAAGGTTTTTTTTTGTAATTTGGGTGAACTGATTCTTTAAAGCTTTTATCAGCTGTTGAATCCCTAAAGTGTTATATCAATTTGTAACAGACAGCAGCATAATGCTTATTCATTCACATGAAAATCTCTCCTTTTATCTCCCGTCTTCCATTATAATACCAACAACTTTTAACTTTCTCGGATGCCTCGGATCAGCCTATGGAGAATTCCCCCCCGAGGGAAATTTAGACACTCCAACAGCTGTTGTTAATGTACTTACCCCCCTAGCAACACTGCTAATTGAGAGTGACTGCAGATGGAGCAAGGTTTGATCAGATTGCTCTAGTGAGAACTGCTCGCTGTGGGCCTGCAGTGACTCAACGGAGCTGACTAGTGAGCAGCAGAGTCAAACAGAGGTCTCCCCACAGGGACTTCACCAATCCTATAGGTTTAACATACCAGACAGATTTGACATGCACCAGCAACTGACATTTCTTTGCGGTTTTCATGGAGGGTAATTAAAAGTTGAGTTGACAGCTACAGTAAGGGCTTTACACATTTTGGGCTTGTATGGCATTGTTATAGCAAGTGTATATGGGCGGCATCACCGTGGGGTGGGGTTTTGTTCTTCCTTCTTTTTTTGCACAGCAGTTTCATTAACTCATCGGCAGTGTTTCCCCCTCCTCCAATTAATCAACCCATGATGCATTGGTGATTTGGGCGTCAGTGTAGCAGCGCTCTGTCAATAAATCCAAGATGGATAGGTCCCCTGCTTCATACACAAGCTGAATCACTCACAGGGCCTGCGTCAAATCCACTAGTCTGCCCTGGCACCACACTTCTTTGTTAATTAGCTGTGAACTGCTCCAGAGGGGAAAGCTGAATTATTCAGGGAGAGCATAACTAGAATATAAACATAGAAAATGTTCCGCTGTTCTACAATGTTTTTGTCCTCAAACTGCAATATTGTGCTTGCTCATGGTAATTACCAATACAAACACACATTGTCTTTATTTGTTAATACTGGGTCACAAATTTGGCTGAGTGTCACCTGGCAATTAGATGGACTCTGCACTCCTACCAAGATTTCACTGTGTACTCTCACATGTAAAGCAGAGCTCGATAAATACACATGAGCTTGCAACTGTAAGGCCCTCCAAACACTACAAAGAGCTATTTGTGTGTTGCGTGTTGTGTTAGTGTACACTGTATATCTATCCAAATGCAGGAAAGCCAAATTAGGTGACACCTACACTCTAGTCCAGGGATTTGTTGGTTCCTCTCACCTTATTTTGCATGTATGTTCCACAGATTTGAATGATACAGTCAACAAAAAGAAATGGGTTGTATCCATCAGGGTATATGTTTAAAATGTAGGATTGCTGAAAAATGTAACATTTAACCAACACTGATATATCTCATCAACTACTGGATGAATTTCCATTACATTTTGGAAGGACAGTCATGGTCCCTAGAAGAGAAAACCTACTGATTTTGATGATTCCTGGACTTCACCTCTAGTGCCATGAGCAGTACAAAATTTGAATTTGTCCTATACTTTGGTTTATGACTATACTACAAAACTAAGGGCATTAGTGCTAATTAGCAAATATTAGCATGCTGAATTGAGACAGGCAACATGGTAAAAAATTATACCTGCTAAACAGCAGCACGTTAGCATTGTCAATGAGAGCATGCTAGCACGCAGACTTTAGATTTTAGCTCAATGCACTGTTTTGTCTGGGTAGTATAGCCTCAAAGAGCTGCTAACATGGCTGTAGTCTTGGTCTTGTCGAAATCGCCAACTATGATACACGTTTGGTTTCATTTAGAGAGAACTCTATGAAGATAATGCTGAATAAATATAGTTTGACAGACATGCGAAATTATACTTTGCCTGCTGAGCTAACCACTTCTTTTTCCCCTGCCAAAAGATAAGTTTGACAGATTTTGTCTGCACGGCACTTAAGTTATGGGTTCAGTGTTACACTGAAATCTGCATCAAACAGCTTTATCCTACAGCCACCATGTCAAAAGATAGCAAGTATGCTGATAGTGAGAACTAAGACTAGCTGGCTTGAGAACTGACCATTTCAGCAGCTGAAAACAGATTTACACTCCTTATATGCTAAATTCACTTGAGATGTGTCCTCCCTCTACCAAAATCAGGCCTGCTGTTTTGTCTGAAGCACTGCTTCTTGGATTGCAGCGGTGAATCTGAGTTTCTCTGGAATGCCTGGGGTTCCTGCAGTTTCAGACATCTGTAAAATGATTTAGCTTTCGTGGGTAGTAAATAAATATCTCTCCCCTATCCAGAAATTACCTCTGAAAATACCACACTGTGCTTAAGCACTGCATCTGACTATTATAATTCAATGTTCAAGCTGCCATGGTAATTAACCCATCCTGTTGGGCCAGTTATCAACCTCTACTGTTAAGTAATGAATTCAAGGCAGCCTATAAGTAATTTGCAGTACTAGGAACAGTGTAATATTGAAATTGAGTCATGAGTGGCTGTGTTGCTTAGAAACTGCACACAGTATGGCAGGTTATATCAAGGATATGTTGATCAAAATGAGCTGTTTCTCATATATTCTGCAACAATTTTTATTATTGACTGGGATTTTTGTTATTGAATACAGAATATATCTTCTTAATTTGACAAAGGATTCAAATGTAATCCTCAGGCATTATCATATATATTATATTATATTATGATAGTCATTTGTTGCCATAATCTGTTTAGATGCCAGACCTACAATACAGCACAGCAGCTGTTTTCACACACACACTGAAACACACTGTTAATTCACAAAACACACAAGTCCATGCAGATTTGAGAAATTCTAAACACTGTCAAACAATATTATTTTGCAGTTCTTTTAGTTGTGTCTCTGTCAAGCTAAATACTCTTGAAGTGAATGATGTAACTCTTAAGTTTTTCACATCTCTATCAGAAGTTGAAATATGGCAGTAAATCGATGTCCATATCTCAATCTAGTTACTGACACAGTTTAAAATATCAAGCCAAGGGTCTTGATTTGCTCACTAAATGATATGTTTGGACTGGAAAGGGAAGATTGTCTGATTTCATAATTACCCTGATCATACCCCCGTCTGTCCCTCAGCGTGCTATTAGCAAATAGGCCGACTCCGCAGCCCTGCTGTCAGAGGGAAAACTGCTTTCTTTTAGCCAGCAGGCAGGGTGCATACCTCTCTGATTCCTCTCCTAGCCCTGAAATTGCCTTTTCCACAAGTGATGTTCTAACAGATGCAGCTACAAGCTTCAATTAATAATCTGGATCTTTGTCACATCTGACATGAAAACACTGAATATTAAAGCACGGAGCGTAGAGGCAGATATCAGCTTATAATGTGACAGAGCTCAGGAAGTGATTAGTAGATAGTGATCTTAGCTTTCATTTTTAGGCCTTGGAAGTAGGATACAGGTGGAAAAAAAAGATGGCAGGCAAGGAGAGATCCACATTCTTACCAAAAGCACAAGCCTGCATTTAGACAATGTATCAAGATTTGTCAAATGCATGACTACCGATTAGCAGAAATCCACTCATTGCAAAGCCTCAACGTAACAGATTAAACATTGTTTTCCCTGAATTCTAAATTGCATCTATTGAGCAGTTTCTTTGTGATTTTGATGCGGCATAAATAGCATCTCTTCATGCTCTGTTGTTGCAGAATATGTTCAACTCAGACGAGGACAATGGTGATGCCAGTGTATACGAAATGATGTGCACCGCAGGTGAGTGAGGGATTGATGGGAAGTGGAAGGAGGACAATGGGAAGCCGGTAATGGAATTGTTTTTTTCCCCAGCATACCATTATGCTGGGTTGGTTGCTGTTCATTTCCGACCACTGAATATTTTCCTCTTGCTGATGGGCACACCATGTAGGGTTGCTTCCGATTAGCTGTGAAATGACAGTAGCAGAAACAGCTTGCAGAACTTTATCGTGGCACTCAAGCAACGCTGCAGTAAACACTTTGTGCATTAGGGAATCCTTCCACCTCAGACGCACAGAAAGAGGAACATGGGGAGGAGGAGGAGGAGGAGGAGGAGGAAGATCCCTATGCGCCACTGGGGGTGAATGACGAATATGACACCATCCTGACCTCCAAAAAAGCAGTTGTTATTGCCAATCGCCCACCAGCACCCACACCTCGGCCTAAGACCAGCCAAACAAAGGAGGATCGAACCCCTTACATTGCCCAAGGTAACTTGTGATGACTCTTGTGTTGCATCATTTCCCCCCTGTTTTCTCCCATATCAGAGATATGACAGAGCTAATGTGGTGTAAAAACAGCAGAGTTATGCACAGTATGTGAAAGGGAGTTTGGGAGATCATGTGGGAGGGAGGAAGTGCCTGGAATGTGCATTGCCATTGTCAGTGGAGTGCTGCTGAACAGAGCAGAGAGGCTTTTTTTTCTTTTAGCGAAGCAGTTTGTTTTGATCCCATAAACCACAAAAACATGGTCGTTCCCCGCTACAAAACAAACACAAGCGAGGAAGAGAAAGACCCATTTGACTGAGTCAAGAGCCCACAGGCCCTAACTGTTCAATTTCAGAGGCGTGAATATTTCATGAAGATGAAACCTCCAAAAGTGACTGGTATTATTAAGGCTTATAAATCATTAAAATGGCCACGACTTCTCTTTTTCAGCTCGCAAATGCAAACATGAACACATGCATCGACAATTAATTTGTTATTTCAACCGACAATATCATACCCGATCCTTGCTAACCATCTTTTACGCATTCAAAACTGAAATGAATTTAATTGTGCAACAGGCACCCTCCCTCCATTATGAGGCTTTTTATTGAGCTTGCTTGTATCCAGTGAGCCAACTTGCTGCCCAGTGGGACTTACAAAGCAGAAAAGAAATTGAGTGCACCAGTGAACTCGCCCAATCCACTCCACTCTCTGCATCCCAACCATCTCCTCAGTAACAGAGAAGGGAACTACTGGGCTGCCATCTGCAACCAATCTTGGCCAGACCAAGGCCAAGTCAGCCAGAATAAGTCATTACACATGTTTTCCATCGTCCTTGTCCCCAGAGCGCACGAGAGAAAGGAGAGGGATTTTGAGGTTTCCATCTATTGAGACAGTGGAGCTTCTAACCACACAAGGATCACATTTTGCTCCTCATTCCCACTGCCGCAGTGAAAGATGTGAGAGGAGAGATGAGGCTCGGTGGAGGATTAGGCGAGGAGCCAGTTATTGGAGAACACTGCACAAGTGGAAATAATGAGGAGTTTTTCTTTTGTTAGCAGCTACGTCTCAAGCTCAATGAGACTGAAATGTGAATGAAATTGTACCCTGTGGGGAGGACTTACTGGGCATGTAAACTCCAGTACATACAGAGAAAGCATTACACACACTGTACAAGGCAAAGTAATACCTACAGTCACGTGACAGCTCCCTAGCAGCACTCCACTCACAGTATCATTCTGAATTGAGCCACAAAGTGTATCATGAACAAGGCAGGACAGTGCGGCTGCGTTTGAACATGAGGTGGAAAAGAGAGATGCTGTCATGGAAGGAGTAGTCAGAGGTGGGATTATCTTGCAGGGCGTGGAAGCTGAATTTTAATCCAGCGTTGGTCACAAAGCCGCAGCACCACCGCCTCTGACAGCAACACAGTGTAGCCTTTCATTCAGAGTGCTTACTACCCAACCAAAAGCATCATTCATGATGTCTAATTCAATCCAGATCTGAATATGTGTCTCTCTCCAAGAAGAATCAGGATTAATGCTCTGGAACTGAACACTCGCTATTTTACTGTAGATCCCAATATATTTGTATTTTCTGAAGCATTAACAAGATGTTTTTTTTATTTATTTTGGCTGGCTTTTCATACTAAATCCACCAAGAGCTTAATGCGTTTCAATTTAGCTAATTGCACCATCTTGTGGAAGAATAGTTAAAATGCAGGAGTGCAAAACATTAGAAAAATTTGCAGTACCAACTCTGGCTTGAGGCAGAGTTAAAATATTTAATTCAGAAAGGATAAAGTTAATTAAAATGAATAAAAGTAACTAGAAAATGAATTAATTAATGAGATATGCTAACAGAAATGTGGCTAAAAGCTTAATTTAATAGAATATAAAATAGACAAAATGAATGCTATATTAAGATAATGACTGTACGTTCATCTGTGTTCACAGTGTTTCAGAAGAAAACACAACAGGCTGATGCTGATTTGTATTCACTTCCTACTAAACAAGGTGAGTGTCAGGTAATACTCAGTGGGAAAAGGATTGATCGATTAATGTCACACCTAACTAATCCAGAGATTTTGTATATTGCAATACTATTACGTTGGGGGACTAACAAGAGACAGATTACCAAAAAATGGTTGAGATATATAGCCACAAGGACAAAAGGAGTCTGTCTTTATCATTCAGACACAAAAGCACTTGCAGTCATCAATTATCAGAATAAATAAGATCTTGAGTCCAATATAACAAAATGATGTACTTTTTTTTTTTTTTAACATAGAACAGCAAGAATTTTACTGTGTCGATTATTTCTGCTAATTACTCTCTAATGATTTCCATTTGGAATGACGTGCTGGATGTTATCAGTTTATTATGGCATTCTTTGATAATTTGGTGTTTAGTTACAATAATTAAAACCGTAGTGATCACTGGGGGGGAAATGTGTCATTGCAGCAGTAATGGGCACACAAATAGTAAAAAAAAAAAACTAAACCAAAAAAAGCAATAAAATAATCAGCTGGTACATTTAAACACAGTTTGGTGCCGAGATGATTAGACAAATATATAAAGGGCTGCGAAAGGCGGCAAGAAGCAGTGAAATGAGCACCCACAGAGATACAAAGCCATTTGTCTGCTTTGCTGTAGTGTTGGTGACATTGAGTGACAGGTCCATAGATCATCAGAGTCACCCAGAAAATTACTTACCATCCTCATGACTCACTGACATTACAGATGTGCTGGGCAAAATCACATTACCAGCCAATCTCCTCTATGACTGCCATCTGGACTGAGTTTATACTGTCTTTTCTTGTTTCCTTCTTATTCAAAGCAGAAATTAACAGCTTAATTTATGCTATTATATATGAATTCCAGCTTGTTAACTTGTCCCCACATGTTTGATGATTATTGTGTGCCGGCTGGCAGTAAAAATGTATTTCTGTTGGGGGGCTGTTGATGCCAAATTTTCTGCCTGCTGGAAACATGCAGCAGATGTTTTCATTAAGATGTTGTTCATTGCAGCACGCCAGCGAGAAGACAGCATCTCTTCCACCTATGACACCTTTGTGCCCAACAAGATAGACAGGCTTCAGCAGCTCATCGAGCTCCAGCAGAGGGTGAAGGCAGGAACACTCACTGTGGATGAGGCCCTGGAGCGCTTCAGTGACTGGCAGGGAGTTCAGAAGAGCATGGACGCCACCCAACAGGTAGCAATATCATCCTATCTGACAGTCACACTGGACCAGACCCAAATCTAAACTATAACCATCTGTTGCTTGTGCTACACCAGCTTGTAAAATAAAGAAGGAAAATGAGAGCCATTTTTTCGGCGTAGGGACAAAGTGACAGTATGAAGTTCTTCAGTTTGGAGGGCTTCACGCAAAGAGAAGTGAAGGGCAATTCACTGCAAATTCACAATGATGTGATTGCTTGTCTGCAAATCAGTTGAATGACACACTTCTTTTAGCATGACAAAAAGGGAAAACGTGATAGTCAAAATTGACCACTTACCTTTCAACTTATGTGTTTGTGTCTCATGTCTTCTAATGACTCAAATGTTGATTTTACTATCTTACCTGACTGATTGAGGCTTGTGATTCACTTCAGATCAGGCACATTTTTTGTCTCTGAAGGGAAAAGAAAACACAAGAAAAAATGTCTTGCAGATATAAAAGTGGGTCACAGAAACTGATATATTTGATGTTACAATAGTGCTTTAATGTGTAATGTGCTTTGTAAAGATTGTCTACAACAGACAGAATCTGGTAAATGTTGTTTGGACCAAAAAGGAAGACAGATGCAGGAAGTTAAAAGGAGGTTTTACTTGATCAATGTTTAAAAAAAGCATATCTGAACTGAAAGTGGGCTTATACATATTCTAAGGTGCTAATTAGGAGAATGGGGGACAGGTGGGTAGGCAGGTGCCGATCAGGTGACTGGGGACACGGTGAGGACACCTGCTGGAAGGGGATGTAATTGCAGAGTCTGAAATTATATCACAATAGACAGATACAGGAAATATCAGAAAAAGGTACAAAAATAAATGGCCTTTCACACATAATACATTTCGACAAGCACTGGTGTAATTAATCAAATTAATGATGTCTGAATTCCATTTAGCTGCCTCAGTTTCAGGAGTGGCTCACTGTCACACTGTTATGACTTACTGGGACACTTGAGTGGCGCAAAGCCATCATTAATGATATTAGTAACATCTGTGCTTTTCTTACTATGATGAGTTAAAATGTCTGCTGTGAAAATTGGTCTATGCTGCTCTGTGTTTATGACAGGCTTACTATAAAAAAGGAGTCTGATTTGATTTATTACACTATGGTCACAAAAACCACATATATTAAGTGAGACTAGTGGAAAAAGTATTCAGAGCTTTTCAGTAAATGCACCAATACAACAATCTAAAACACATCATTACACAGTGAAAGTGTTGCATTCAAAATTATACTTAAACATACCGAAGTACTATCACCAACATTTACTTCAAGTATCAAACATGAAAGTAAAAATGAAAAATGGGTGGCAATAGAAATCTGAGGGGCTTGGGGTTATTTATGTGGTAGGAAAGAGGAAAAGTATTCTGCTGCACAAATTTGTATTGATATTTTGGACTTTTTTTTTCTTCAAAGTAACTATAGATGTTTTTTACTGACTTTTTTTTCAACGAAGAGTGAAGAGGAAGATAAAACAATACTGGAACTTTATTCATCATCATCTTTCATTGCTGCATATTTGTATATTATTTACTGACAGTTTTCCAGTGGACCTCCATGAAAGCACCACAGATTCATGACCCAACTGCAAAACCTCGATCTTCTCCTTTTCTCAGTCTGCGCACACATAACACAGATTATTTATGGAAATCTCATAATGTGTGAATACATTTTTTACTCTGTCGCTGTAATATTAATACACCGAGCTTTGTCTCCACAGGAGAAGTTGAGTCAGCTGAGAGCCAGTATCATCAACAACAGAGAGGATGATGACAGTGTCTACGGTAAATATTTCTCCATCCAAGAATATGTGGGCTAAACTTTGCTGTCATGACAGAGAGACCAGACAGAGTTTTCCTGGAAATATAACACAATAACAAATAATATGCAGTGCAGTTAAAGCTACACTGAAACAAGTAGCTGACTGTATTAAACAGTATACTGTAAAGGGCTTAGCAACTCTTCTTTCCCTCCCCAGATAAAATCAACATCGTTCATCACACGCCAAGTGAGTCTTTAAAAACCTATCTCAGTGTGCGCACAGAAAACCTGTATTTGCATGCCTGTGTAGTTTCTCCAGTCCCAGATGCAGTGGCGGGGAATTAATCCTCGGGGAAGTGTTATTAAATCAAATCCCCAGTGCTGTGTTTTGATCTCTTGAGTTTCACTTGCACTAAACGAGAGTCTTTTCTTTCTTTTACCGAACAATTTTTCTGTTCATCTGTGCATATTGGATAATTTCCCCCCAGATACTACGGTGAGTGAAAGTCGAAGAGGAAGCCAAATGGTGGAGTCTGATTTTTACAGCAAACCAATTAAAGGACATCACGTACGTAAGCTTGGCAGAACCGAGCATTGTGTAAAGTTTTCATGATAATGTGTATTATTGGAGTTGAACTAGCTGAAGTCACAATCCAATGATAAATATCCCACTGACATGTTTTGCAGTCGAATTTCTTCTGGAAAGCTGACAAACGATGAAGTCTACAAACAACCGGTTGGTATGAATCGACTTTATTTTCTGATTTACGCAACATATTTAATCAAGCTCATGACTTCAATCACTTTTTCCATATTTGCAGGCTCCATCACTCAACAAAGACTCTGTTCTTCCACCAGTCACACTACATTTATTCTGTTTAAATACACAAATCTGTGCTTTCACTTGTATATTATCTTAGTTTTGTATTATTTTAGAGCAATAAGAAAAGACATGACTGATTTTTGATATATCATCCACTACTTCTTCAGCTCTCTTCTAAGATATTACTGTAAGTAAATTCTGATTTAAGTAAAGGTATGATTAAATATAATGTGTAATTTTACTGTTGGAAGTGAGTTGAAATGTTCAGTATCATTTTAATCTTAAATGCTACTTTGTTAATTTTGAAAATTAAACAATAAAAATAAAGACTTAGTTCTTATTCTAGATTGAGCTGAATGTGACCATTTTTGTAATCATGAAAATGACTGTCAATTAAGCTTTTACACAGCATCAAATTACAGTAAATCAACTTCCAAAAAGCTGTGATGGGTTTTCATGAGTGTGTGCTCCAGAGAAAAGATTTCCTAGCAAGTCTTGGCCTGAAAAGCCCTTTAACAGTTTTTCCTCTAGAGGGCGCTGTATCTCTAAATATACCCATCACACTCACTGTTTAAAACAACCAAAGACATCTGGTGAGCACAGAAGCACCTGCTGACCTTTTGCTCGCTCAGAGGCAATCTATGGTTTAAAAAAAAAAAAAAGTATCCATATGTGTTTATGAATTTAAACAGGAAGTAAAAACCCTTGTGCAGCAGGTGTGAACATCAGTGAGATGCTTCTCGCTGTTCCCTACTTTGCCTGCTTACAAAGAGGAAGTGTGTGTTTAATCTCAGTTTGCATCAGCCAGGACATGTCAGAATGAATCTATAAATGAGACACAATTCAAATGAAATGGAAATTACATTTCTTTTACAACAGCTCACCGGGATGAATAGAAGTGTCCGTACAATTTGGCATCTGTGTGTGTGAAAAACAGCGTCACAACAATTCAGTGAATAAAGGGCCTTTAAAAATCACATCCGTCGGATTCCTGAAGAATAAACATTCATTGTATATACTTGTCAAAACTCTGAATTTGCTGTGATTTACAAAACTATTCAGGACTTGGCACAAATACACACACTCTGTCTCAAACACACACAGATACCAGTTTGTTGGTACAGCCCAGCCTGTGCCTGAATGAATGAATAAGAGCTGCATGGGGAATTCAGTGAATGCATAGCTAAATCCAAGCTCAGTCTTGAAACCCAGGCAGAGGCTGAGCTGTGTGCCAACAAAGCAGCTGGGTACACGCCGGGCACATTTTTCTGTTCAATCATGCTCTTTGTGAATAATATGTATTAATGCCGTCCCTACTTAGACCTGCCAGTTAGCCTTTGGAGATGATCCGGCTTCAGGACCCCATGGCATTTGAGGCATATGTTTGCCTGTCACCTGCTGAGTATATTTCAGTCCATGCGTCAGGCATGGCCACCGAGATAGGCCTCGATTCATCGTGTATGCAAATATCCGAGCAAGGAATGATTCCCATGTCGCAGAGAGACAAGCAGATAGAGAACTTCAGTGGCATGTGTCGCCCACACCAAACATGCTTCTATACATATGTGGGCAACACCACATCAAAGACCAGGGATCAAAGATTCACTGTTTTTTTTGAAATTCCTATACTGTACATTCATTGTAAAGAAAGAAAACGGGATATTTCGGACTTGTAAACTGCAATTATGACATCATTTTGTTGACCAAACTGGCACTTTCCATTCTGTAAATGTGTTCTTTTGAATTCAGCTGTACTCTGGGTACAATTTTGACAACTTACCCTGAGTATTTTCATTTTGTGAGACTTTATATTTCATACATTTATATTTCTGATATTTTTCTGTAATAATTTTGAATTCTTATTTAAGTAAATCAAATTTACTATTTTTGGTGATTTAAACCACTGTAGTATTACAACTTAAACGTCTCCTCCACACATTTTGAGACAGAAAAAGACTAAATTAAAAAATGAAGTTCAATTATCTAGATAGGAATTCTTAGATTACTTGAATGTGATATGAGCCTTCTAGTATCAAACTCTGCACATACATCAGTCTTTACAGTGAAGCTCAGATATCCAAGTAAAGGAACAAGAAGAAAAGCACATTTATTTATAGATTTATACTTAAAGTGAGGGATTTTAATACTTCTTTTTAGATACAGTATATGAATCAATAGATCAGAACCTGTAAACACATTATTATCATCTTATAAAGCTGATATTATAAAGCACTATTAGCATTGTTTTGGAGTCGTGTTTCTGGCCTTCCGATGAATGTAAGACCAATATTCACTCTTCCATTAGCTGTTGTGTTTTCTACCAACTCCTGAGGGACATATTTGGATCTTTAGCTGCTACAAGCTCCACTGTGTTCACCAGCTAGTCACTAACCAGTCAGCTGTTTAATGCTGAGCATGCAGTTTATCAGACCGTTGTTGGGTTGTTGTTGTTTTTTTTGCTGCAAACATCTGCCTGCTGCATCTGGAAACAATGCTGATGAGAGAGGTGAGAGTGAGCTAAACAGTAAGGTTGCAGGCAAGAAAAGCAAACAACAAGAAAAATGCTTAAAGGTTAAGCAGAACTGAGGGAAATTGCAGATTAGGATGATAATTGTCTGTGTGCTCATCCTCTCACATTATGTCATTTGATCCTATGTTAATACAAACATATTGATTGGTGCAGCTTTAAGTTTCTCCTCGTGCAAGTTTTATGTATTCAGTATGCAGCATGAATTGAAAATGCTGCAAAAATTTTAAGAAACTTCACAATTGGATTTTCTCTTGCTCTCTATTCCAGCAGCAGGCTTGGTCAGATAGTGGAGAGACAGGATTATACAGTCAACGCATCAATAATATTGTTATGACACAGCTCTTAACCGGTGATGGCCTCTACCAATTGAAACATGAAAAGCCAAGCTGTCGCCTCAGTTGTCTGCCGAATCCTTCCGGCATCCCGGCGACACTCCCGGTTCCACACTGCTGCCAAAACACTCACGAGAGCACAAACATTGGGATAACTTATCAGGGATACGTTACATAAACACAAGCGTTGAGAACTTCTCCATTATACACCTTGCATGCAACACACACAGAGGGGAAGACACACAGACACACCTCTCTCCCCTCCTAGCTGGGTCCTCTCTCCGGCCCCAGGATTAGGGCAGAGGATTGTGCACAGCTGCTCCCCAACATCCCCGATAAAAATCAGGCAATTTCACAGTCAGTGGCATTCTTTCATCCCCTAATCCACACCCCGCATACAGTAAAGATGAACCTCACTGCAATGAGAACAAGCTGCTCTGAGTTGACCCCCCCCCCCCCCCCCCCCCCCCCCCCCCCCCCTCTCTGACCCCCCGGTCAATGTGGACACCTACGATTGGCTATAGAGACATTGAGCAGCTGAGCAGCAGGGTGCAGGAGCAAGAAGTCCAGTGCTGCATACTGACCTTCACTTCCTTTTCAGCTCCTAATTAGATGAATTCATTTTGACCTACAGCCACTAGTCTTGAAAAAGCAGGACTGTACTGTAGCTAATAGAGAGGTAAAATAAGGAAATGAGCATTAGTGCATTCATTAATGCACTAATTATTCAGCTAAGTGGATTATAATTTACACAAAATACATTTCAAAACTCATAAGCAATTATTACTAGATATAAACCAATTTAAAGCGCTTTAAGAGTGAGTGAAAAGCACATTGCAGCTATATAAAGCTTCCACTTCCACAAGTAACCTTGAGCGGAGTAGCCATTGTTTATAAAGGCTTTCTTTAAAGCATTTCCTTGGTCATGGCACGCCTTTATTCTTCACAGTTTTTTCCTTTCTCAAGTGATTCACATCACCCATTTAGTCCAACCCCAACCTCCATTCAGCAATTCTTCACTGAAGTTCAAACAGAGGACAAAAAGGTACTTCAGAGGGGAAAAAAGAAGAAAAAAGTATGAATCAAAAGGCAAGGAAATGGAATTCACTGTACAAATGTCGGGGGAATTTCAATGTCCGCTGAGGCACAGTAGAGCTCTGTTCAGCCTCGCAGGCTGTGTGGTGAAAAGAGCAGCAGCCACAGCAGGGTACATCTATTCTGACAAGTCCTTACACATGCTGAAAATGCCTGAGCAAGGTCTATTTGTTTAAGAGGCAACAGAGCCAGCTGAAGGATGCTGAAGCTTTAACATGATAACAGGATCACTTAATGGTTTGGAGGATGTGAAATGAATGAAAATAAAAAAGGACTATATCCTGTTTGTGCATTAACAGTTCAAGAAACGTGATTATAGTTTTTGATTTAAAAACAGACTTGTGAAAAAATAATTTTTTTAAGACTTATTTCACAGGAAGTAAAACTAAATTTGAAAAAGGACAAAAGTATCATAAAAATAATTTACAACAACAGCACAGTCATCTTCTCAATCTCTGCTGATAAATGACTTTAAATTACAGAGCTCCAGTCCTCTCCCTTCTTTTAATTCTGATTTAGGGCAGTCCTCTCTACATACATTGCTTTGAAATGGTTAATGGATGTAGATTATAATAACAAAGTGATTTCTGTTTGATCTCCAACATGAAATCCTGGTTTCCTTTAACCCTCCTCAAAGAGGTCAAAGGTCAAAGTCAGATACAAACTGCACCCTTGAGACATGAAGGGAACTAGTCTTAGTCAAAGACACCTCAGATTATATTATTATTACGGTACTAATAATAAAACAGGCAGCGTAATTGGATTATGTGATGGACTATATTTTAAAAGAAACATGAAAAGCAACTCCACTGAGTCTTGTGTGATTCTAACTCCCATAACTTTTGTGGTTTACTGTAGTCTGTGTGAATTGAGTCTACATGATGATACTGCACTGTATGTTTTTGTACTGTAATTGTTACATAAACTCATTGTGTCCATAATGTGTCTCTAATATATATACTTTTTATTTTCTTATTGTTAACAAATTTCATCAACATGGTAAAATCTAGTCCATCTCTTTATACTTTTTAACTTCTCAATATCTCAGTGGTCATAAATATATATATATATATATATATATATATATATATATTTAAAAGGCTCAGTAATTCCCTTAAACAGCTGGGCACTGTAGTTTTGAACAAACTCCCTTTCCTCAAATAAGAGTAGATAGTACATTTGTTACAGACTGTTTTAAGTTGTGGATTAATATACATTTGGTGTGCTGGTGAATATTAATGGTAACAAACTGTGTTGCCCCTGTTCATCGTAATAAAGCAACATGGCACCCAGTTCACAATTATCTGGCTCACTGATGTGTTTGTAATAGTTTTTTGGACACCAATGGAGGTCTATGGCACAGAGGAATAAGCAGTGTTGGACAGTAGCATCTAAAGAGTGCAGCAGTGTTCTCAACAGGGTGGTGGTTATATTACTGTTTTCTGAATCAAATAGCTTTTCAATAGCAAAGTTCTTATTTTGAAAAAGTAGTGCGATAGCTTCCACTCACGCTACATTTTCCCAAGCAATTCAAAAACTCAAGTACAGCTGATCTTTCTGCTGCGGTCTGAATTAAAACAGAACCATGTTTAGTTTTGACTCTGGGAACAGAAAGCAGGCCTGTCCCAGATGACCTGAGAGCTCTAGATAGTTCATAACGTGCAGGAGATCAGAAAAGTATTTTGGCCCTAAAAAACATTCTGCGCTTTATGAAGCAACATTAGTATTTTGAAATGATCAAATCAACTCTTTGACAGACAGGAAACCAGTGTAAAGATTTGAAAATTGATGTGATCACCATTACAGTAGTAGAGCCTACTTAAGATAAACGCATGGACAAGTTTTTCCAAATCCCACAAAGGACATAAGTCCTTTAATCCTTTGTAATTGTCTGAATGTGGTTGTTGAAATTCATATCTGAGCCTGTGACTGCTACAAGACTCCTGGTTTGGTTTGTGGTTTTCAACACTGTCGATTGAAGCTGAACACTGACTTTAATCATCCTTAATTGGCTCCAAAAACAATTACTTCAGTTTTGTCTTTGCTTAATTGAATACAATTCTGGCACATTTAATAGTTGATTTGTTCAATGCACTTATTCAGTGCTTGTATTAGACCATTAAAATATCGAAGATGATGATACTGAATCAAAATCACCAACAATAACTACACAGTCAAAGTCAATACAGATTACAGTTCAGCAAACTCGTCAGAAAAGGTTGCACTCTAGGTGGCTTGTAGATATTTAAGAATCCAACTCAAGAGCCACATATTAAAAAGAAGTAACATTTCCATAAGATATGAATCATTAAACAAAATGGTGACTCCACCTTCTTTATTATGTACTTCAGTTATAAAACTGAAGTTGGGAGAGGCTGACTCCATAAGACCAGCTGCACTGTTATCTCAGTCTAACCAAGTTTCAGTTTAAAACAAATCAAAACTGTCAAAACTGGCTGAGGACTTAAAGCCAGTGGTGGAGGTGGATTCCGAGGGGGATTTAGGGGAGAGAAAAGGGTAAAAAGGTGGGGGCATGGGCAGGTGGTAAGTGTGGTCCCAGCAGTGACCAACTCTTTCATCTGGTCAATGATCTCCAAGAGGAAGAGTGACTGGAGAGGAGGGCGGTAAGGATGAGGTTTGGGAGGGGTGAAGTAGGTGAATCCTAACAGGAAGTTGTTCATAAGGGGAAAGGAGCAGCTCTGATAACTCGGATACTGAGGTGGCTCTCTTAGAAGGTTTCTGCTGCGTTGTGATTCTTGTTTTGAGTCCTCTTGTTTCTTGTTCTTGGTAGAAGGAGCAGATGGGTGACGCAAGAAGTAAAATTGTTTAAATGTGTTCCTAATTTTTTAAGTCTATCTGCCTAAGAAAAATTTCTGTGGCCCCAGAAAAAGTTGAAATTGTCAATAAAGTGCAGTGAATGAACAGTACATGAAGCTGAAGAAGGCATGTGTTTAGTGCCAATAATCGGCTAAATCTCTCAATTCCTCTTCTGACTGGTGGTAGAGGGCCACTGACACATACCTCAATATACAAAGAGCTGACTGTTTTAAGCAGATCAATAAAATCTCATTTCAGTACTTCAGACTGTTGTTTCATAGCATCATTGATCCCTATGTGCAACCATATGTAGGATTCTTTCTTTCTGATTCAGTCTGAGTTATTACCCTGCTGTGTGAAGATGAGAGATTATCCAGGTCATCAGACGGAGATCCGGGATCCTGCAACAGTGGAATAAATCTGTTCTCCAGTTGCACACTCAGTTGTAGGGGAGGTTTGTTGCTAGTTCTCCCTTTTGCAGCTGTCTACAACTGTGTCCCTTAATAAGAACAGCGGTTGAAGAGGCGCTATGCCTGGATGCTAATGCAGGCCAGCTGGTCACATCACAAATCTCAGGGCTTTGCCTGTTACTTGTCTTCTCATTTCCCAGAGAAATGATTTACTCTCAGGCTTTGCACCAACAGAGTTCCAGGGATGACAACAACTTGTAGATTTATTACCAAGTACACAGCCCTCCTTTTTCTTAGTAGTCTTGCTGGTGCTAATTAGCTGTGTGATTGCATGCTCTTGTCCACTGTTTTGGGTCCATGGTAAAGTGGTGCTGTTCCCACATAGTCCATTCACATCCATGTTCACGTCTAACAGGTGAACTTTGGTTTCCAGCATTGCAATCTTTTATCTTTAGATAAGTACCATGTTTCCAAACACTCTGGTGCAGGCTTCTGCTGTTGGTAGGCCTCGCTCATGTTGTACTGAGGAGGTCATGAAAATGTTGAAATATGGCAATAGCCTACTATATGTACAAAAGATTACAGTCCCTGTGATTTATAAGTATTCAGGGGCTGCTGCTTGTAATTTTCACTGAAAAAAACCAAAGAAAACAAAACAAGAATATCAGCAGAAGATTGCAAGCAGAAGCGAGAGTAAGCGGCAAAGCATCTGCACTGTAAAAAAGCAGGAAGCAACTACTTTTGCCATGTTGCTGTAGTTTAGCCTGTCTACATTTCTCCAAGGGGCAGCTTCACTGTAGTCAAGCTTCTTATAATGCTAAGTCTGGCAATACTAGTTAGTAGGAAAAATGTATTGTTGGTTTTAGTCTTTTCACAGGGTTTGTTGACAATAAGAAACATGCAGAATATCTCCAGATTTGTGCTTTAAGCACTCTAGACATTTCATTGGAAGTCACCAGTGTTTGGCAAATTGACAGATAGAATATCCTCCAAAATATTATCATACAGTTAGTGATGCACAACTGATTTGCCACCTGTAAGGCCTTGTGATTGTTTGTTTTTATCATATATATATTTTGTATGTGGAAATGCTGGGAAGTAATTACTTTGTTCTATTCATATTGCATAAAAGCCCTCAGAGGCCTACTGTGCTTCAATATTTACTCAGAAAATGAGCAAACAAATTACAATACCAACAATTTACATGTTGTGCTGTCGGGTATTATCACTTTATGTATGAAGAGATCAAACTGATAGTAAATGTACTTCTCCACATAATCATTTAAACCACAAAGACAACAGTGAGGGCAGAAATGGTGCCACAGGTGTTGCATCCATGTTGAGCCTTAAACACCGCAGAGAAAAGCTGTAGTGTGTTCAGATTACCTTCCATCTATCTCCTCTTTAATGATGGAGAACAACAGCTACAGCCCTGATTGATGTTGTTGAAGGCCAGCAGCACCAGGAATGATCCTCTCACCACTCCCCAGAGCATGCCTCAGTCTGGCATCTGCTAAAGGGCACAGGTACACCGTCCTGTGCCCTTGTCCCGCCCCCGCCTATTTGATTGGGGGCCAAGAGTGACCCCGTGGAGCTTGCCAAGGACCCCTGTCTGTGGGCCCCAGGCACCAGACTCAGGGGCCCACACTGTCTCCTCTGCTTTTTTGAGGCTTTGGGAAGATTAATAGGCCTCCTCTGTAGAGCGCCTTTGTGAGGCAGCGCCCAGGCGTGTTCAAGCTGTTGGGTTTGCAGGAGACGAAAGGAGCAGTGGCTAATTCCTCTGCAGGTCAGTTTGTCTGTTGCTACTCTGCATTTTCAATGACTCGGAAAGGTCACATCCGCACTGGATAAGCCAATGCAGGAGCCTCACGAATAGAAACAACTTCACTTAGACATATTTAGATCAGAATAGCTAAAGATTTTTACTTTCTGTTAGGGCAAAACTAAGAATTCTTCGCAGGAAAATGTGCCAGTTTCTTGAATTCATCTTTATCGACATTGAGATCTCGACCCAAAGCTTGTTTTTGCAGATATTAACCCACGAGACGATCCTGCAACCACAGCTGAACAATCAAACACACATCCACACAGTGCTGTTTACCACCAGCTTAGTTTGGATTATGGATTAATGGTCAAATGAATGACAACAAACATGCAAATGTACATATCATATTTGCACAGCCGTTTTCAGCAGGGGGTGCTAATCATACGCAAATACGTGGGTCAGCATGGCGAGTGGTGAGCATCACTGAGCTTTGTCTGTTTCATAAAAATTTGAGCCCTGCAGAATTTAGACAAGGAGGTTTTTTTCCTCACATATTCTCTCACACACCTGCTACAAATACCAAAACCCAAGCCAAGAATTTCCTTCAATGTACTTTGAACTTTGAATTTAACACCAGGAAAAAAAATTATACTAAAAGTTTCTGGATTTTATGCAAAGGCTTTTGGCCTGAAACCATTTTAATGATTTTTCTTCTCACTTGGTTGCAGGTGAGGGCCTTTGATTCTCATCATGTCACGCCTCCAATAGTGCAGCCACCAATAGCAGTCTCTCTCACCCTCACCCTCACCCTCACCCACACACACACACACACTTCTGACTGCTCCAGGTGCCAGGGTGTGAAGGGATCAGCCAATCCCATACTCGTCTGAAGCTGGATGGTGGCCATCGTGTTATTAAAAGCTACGGGTGAGCTTTGCTGTTCGCCTCTCCTCAGCACTCCAAACACTTGAAAAAATAACTTATGAAACAACAGTGATGTGTGGCGGATAAGCTTCCCAGAGGGAAAAAAAACCCATAAATGTGAGTTTTCTGTTAGTTGTCTAATAAGCCAATGCACTTAAACACTCTTACTGTGCATTTGCATGAGTTGATAAGGAATCAATTTTTGGGTCATCATTACATGATTGATGTCTCCATCTCACTGCTCTCTGTGCCCATTGATAATCTTCCATGATATTATTTCCATAAACATCATTATCAGATAGAGGCGTACTATCTCTTCACTCAGGACTACTGGGAAAAATGAAGTGCCTTTGATGAGATGAGATCACATTTTAGAGGGAGCTGCCTGCTCTTTGCCTGTAGCCAAAAACAGCCTAATTGTGTTTTGTCCCATATGTGAATTATTATTACGACGATTCATTTACTACACTTCCTTTGCCAATTTCCTAAATTAAAAAAATACCATGTTGAGATTTACAGCGCACCCCCCCGCATTTTCAGCGTCGGCTTCCAGCATCACCATGGCAACTTCCAATCAGCAAGGATGGTAGAGCCTGCCGGCCGTGTGTTTGGCGCGAGGCTCTGAGAGGCGCAGGTGGAGCACATATGGAACAATGGCCTAGTGAAAAAAAAAAAGAAACACCCTACCCGCCTGTATGTGCCAGCAGTGCCCATTTTAATCCCACCGTTACCTTCTAGTGCTCTCTGATGGAGACGTTCTGCTGCAATCACAGCCTCAGACTGCTGCTGGGCCCATGCCAGACTTCACTTGACAAAGCCAGGCCCAGTGTGCTTTTGTAAAACAATGTCTCCAAGAGTCTTGGATCCACCATCCCTTGATCATTTACTGTAATTGTTCCTCGCTGTCCTTCACTGAAACATCTGTGACCTTGGTTCATCTTGGTGCAGCGAGATTTTTCTTCCTGATACCAGTTACGTCTAGCTTTGTCATGTTTTCGGTAGCTAATCCACCCTAACAGATGTTTTACTGTATGTTGGTACGTTCATGGCCATCCATACATTGAGGCGGCTGTTAATGACTTTTGTGCCTCATATGGCTAGTAATTGGGGTAGTAATGTTATGGAAATCACTAGCATGTGCAGTAAATAGATCAATCATCCAAGGGGCCTTATCTATCACTGCACATTTAACCAGTCAGCTCCTATGTAGGTTAATTAAGGCACAATGGCCGAGGAGAGGACCTGGCACCCGTCCTGCTTATGTTTAAGCCTTCTCTAGGCCCGCTGGGCTGGAGCTTTCTACAGCCAGATGAAATTTGCCCATTTTATCCGCCCCCATCCCCAGCTGAATACATAAATCATCTGTAAGGGCCTCAGCTTCGACCCTAAATTCCATGAACAATGGCGTTTGTCCGCAAATACCACACATAATTGCTGGATACTCTTCAAAGCAAAAATCATGTTTCTTTGCACTTATCTAGGAGCATATAGCGCGGATTTTTGTGAGTCACTTCATCTGGTTTTGGAACAAATCAATTTAGATGTTGTGCCACATCCAGCATGGATATTGGGTAACGTGTGCCACCACTGATTTGCTTTTATGTTTGGTCTGAGCTGCGAGATAAGAGTGAATGGCATCTGTGTGTAGGGGGAGGTTGGTTGGGTAACATAGACAAGTCAAAGTTCAAATAATTATATATTTCAGATCAAAACTTCCTATATTGTAGTCAGTGTTGGGCAGTATCAACTTATTAACGCGCTACAGTAACATTTCACCACTTCCACTTTTTCGGGGGCCGGCTTCTTGCTGTATTATTATGAGTTTGATGGGGGGGGGGGTTACATCAATCTCCCCTCTACACATTAGCTTGGCAGGTGCTGAAGGACTAGCGGAAGCTAAATCAGTGGAAATGCACTCTCCCAAGTTCATTTACAAGACGTCTTTTAAGTTAGCCTCCAGCCAGCCACTGGTAGCTTTACCACATTTCTTGGTAAGCCTTCAGTCAGGAATCAGTGGGTTTTGTTTAGAGCTGAAGAGCGTTTAAACCCTGTGGCTTCATGGTAAGGAGAGGACCCCAGGAGTGCAGCTGTCACCGGGGCAAAACCAACGTTAGATATCAATAAATACCTCCAAACCATAGGCGAGCAGCTTGTTAAACTACAATGTCTCATTTTCTGTTTCCATAATAAAGAGGATGTGCCTGTGGGCGTGCAGACTTTGGAGTTTTATTTTCACTAAGCAGGCCTTAGTAATAAAAGCAATGTAACTTATTACTTTTGCTGTCGAGTAAATTCATTTGCTGATTTTTTCAGTGAGTAATGCTGTAAAAAAGTTGATGTCGTAAATTCAGAAACTCCAGGAGCTATGGACGTCTAATGCAAAAAGATTTATTGACAAACACAAACTTGATCAACCAAGTAGACAGCAGTTACAATTCAAGATGCCGGTGTTGACCTTCTGAGATGCCACAGCAAATCTGAAGGAAATAAATTGAACCACTCTCAGTTATTCAGGCGACCTTGTCCCAAGTCACAACATCACTATTAGATTGTTTACTTTAGCGCTGTCTCTATGGCAACGATCATAAAACCGGGTCGGCTCGACCGGGAAGAAGACAGCTGTCTGTTCCTTGCTGTCTGCTCTTCTAAGGGACATTTCATATATGACACATAATCTCAATATTGTTAAAACTTTCCCAACCTTGCCCATACTTTATATTTAACAACTGCTTCTATGAGTATCATTATAAGCCTGTTAATTAGCAAACAAATCAAAAATGAGAGTCCCAGAAGGTTTCTCACTTCTTCTCTGACCAACTGGATCAAGTGATTAATTATAATTCTGTCATATTTCCTGTTCAGAAACATTTTAAAATAACACAGCTAAGATGTGTGGCTTTCTACTAAGAAGCAATTAGAAGAGGTTTCGAGTCAATGCTAGCGTCATTGCAATCTCTCCTCTCACCCTGGGAGGATCAGAGTAGAGGCACCGGGCCGATACAACTCCTCGTGGCCCTCGGCTGTCACTGATAACAACTGTATCTCATTATCCTCCTTGTGGGGGCCACGGAGGTACTGGCGACCATAAACACCATCCTCCTATCCTTTCACAATGGGCTGTTCACCGACAAAAGGCACTCTTGAAAGCTTGAACCCACGCCAACAACTCTATTCATGTTGCCATGTACGGCAGATGTCTCGGTGAGCCTATGGAAGGTTGTAGATCTATGTTGTTCGTATAGAAAACGGCAATACAAGTCGGTGTCTTGAGGCATCCGCAGCGTGTGAGGAGTAGAGGTATTTCTTTTTTTGGTAGGGTTTTGAGTTCATTTAATCAGCAAATGTGTTGTTTGAGTTGGAGTTCAAAGAGGGAATTTAAGATAGTAAAAACCTGAGCATTGGGAAAAAAAATCAATATGTCTTTCAGTTTATAATATCCGGGCTTTGGCTGACACTTTCGAAAGGGCAATCAGTGTATTCTCATCGTTAATAATCTGTTTTTTCTCTGTTTCCTATTGATTTCCTTTTTACTTTTAGAGCTAAAGTGAGAAGTCGAAATAATAATACTTAACAATATTGATAATTGACTGTTCATTAAAGTAATTAATAAAGACAATGTAGTATTTATTTAATATTTGTTATTTTCATCTTCTGATGTTTTTGCTCTCTCTGTTTTATATTGTTTCCACTGTTGGCTAGACAAAAAAAAATTTGAAGATGTAACCTTGGGTTCAAGGAAATTGAGATGGGTATTTTTGGGTGGGTGGTAGATGAGTGGTAGAGAGGAAGTTGTATCTGGAGGCTCAGGTCCCTCCAGTGCTTGGCGATACCTGGAAGCTGTTTGAGGTTTTCCTGGATCCATATTTTTTTATATATATTTTTGAACCGTTATTTTCATTTTGTGTCTCTATAGATTAATTTGACTTTGATTTTAATGCCCCTTAAGGCAAATTTGTGATCTGTGGTTTTGAGCTATATAAAGAATGTTGACTTCACTTGTCTTGGCAATTTTTCACTCTTATGTGATACTTTATAGACTAAATAGATAATTGATTATAAAAAATGAAGAAAGTAATTATAATGTGTTTTTTTAATTGTTGCAAATAGGAAACACGTTCATCTGTGATTCTCTATCCACCCATTAATTTTCTTTACCTGCTTCTGCTGTTCAGGGTCACATGGAGCAGGAATACTTCTCAGCATGCACTGGGTGACAGTCAAAGAAACACTCTGGAGAGCATGTCAGTCTATTGCAGCACACTTCATTCAAATAATCAAGTAGAGTGACCAGTTCACCTAACCTGCTTGTCTTTTGACCGCATTAGGAGGAAACTCACATGTATGTGTGTTTTCACCTATGGGGAGAAAAATGCTACTTCCACACTCTGGTGTGTAATGTTCAGAAACAAAACAAAACAAAGGATTATCTACTTGTCATATCAAATACAAATAATTATCATCACTTAGTGTTGATTGACACTGTTTTAACCCTCTCGACAGGATGTATGAATACAAGAATAAGTGCAACCCTCAACAACACAGGTGGGAAATTCATATTAAGAAGTAGCACTTCATGAAATTCAGAAAACAATAGCATAATAACCAGCACACATTTAAACATCTCTGGCAACAACCTGAGCCATTATTAAAAAAGCGAACAAATCAGTCATTACTGAGTGTGGCACCCCTGCTTTCATTAGAAAATCATATAGATTAAATGTTAATCATAGCTAACTCTATACCAGTAGGTTTCTGCCAAGATGACAGATGGACCATTAATGAGAATAACGAGGGGATCTTAGTCTATACACGGATATGGAGATGCAACAACAAGCATAACACCACACTTTGCTTCCAAAAAACTGCTATTAAGACAGAAATAGAGGAAGATAAACAGCATTCACATGTAGAATTGCTTCTTTCCTAAAGTCAAATGTGTAAAAAAAAAAAAAGAAAAAAGGGTGAGATCCCGACAATGTGGATGTAGACGTGTTTTAAATGTTTTCATAGTGGGCACTGCCACAGGAGACTGAAGGAAATTGGTGGGAACACCTGTCACACACATTCAGCATCAGATATTAGCATCCGTCTCTTTTACTGGTCTGCGAACGATGAATAATTACTCTTGTTTAAAAATCTGCCTATTAGCACTAACCAGGTTATATTGGACATCTGTCTCAGAAAGCTGACTGATATAATTGGCTGCCATCATATCCTGCTTCACTCTTAAAGCAAAGCACACTGGCATGACAGGCATTGAGAAGCATTGCTGCTGTTCGCCCCGGCTTGGTGACGTAGATCCCACATGTCGGTTTCACGAGCGAGTCAAATGAAATTGTACGAGATGAAAGTTGTGGCAAAAACAGAACACATATGTCCATGCGTGGCGCTCTGTGGCATGTTATTGGCACAGTGTTTTCATCAGGTCTGATAACATATGTTTAGAACTCAGGAGGCTTTGGGCAGGAGGGAATAGTGCAGCTTTTGAAGTCAACTGCCGCATTAAGCACAGAAGCGGCACAGTTGTGTGGAGATGCTCTCTTGTTCAAAGGGATGGAAGGAACCGCTCCGGGGAGCGTCCAACATCAAGAGCTGACCCCGGCCCTGTTTCCCGCTACCTTCTGCCATGCGTCCCGCCGCCGTATGCTGTGATTCCCAAAGACCGGCAGGCCTGTGCCATCTGGCCTCACTTCGGATTCCCCGGACACATATTGGGAATCCAAACTATGCCACCTCCCCGTCTCTCCCTTCCCTCTGCGCTCTCTCCCTCTGGGTCGTCTCTGCGCCTCCACTTCATCCCTGCTTGAGTGTTGGCTCAAGTGGAAGGGGTCCGCTCTCCAAGTGATCCCAGTTGCCCTTTTCCTCTTTAATCCCCTTGTGATGGGATCCAGTAGGAGCCCTTTAAATTCAGAGGGAAACGGTCGATAGTTTTTAAGATGAAGGAAAATCCCCTGAGGGTTATCCACCTAGCGTATTCTGTCTCTGTCGTAGGGTGCTTAGTTCATTACATGACCTTCAGACTGCTTTTTTTCTGAACTGCTCCTCTCTAAATAAGCCTAAAATTTCACTTCACCTAAACTAGGAAGCAATGACTGTAATACTTTAACATTTCAGATTACAACTCATTGGTTTCCTGCTGCAAATCTTTTACCCATTTTCCAGTTTTAGAGTGCTGAGTGTGGTGCAGACGTGTTTACAGACACACACAAAGAGAGAAGAGGCTCCAGGAAGAGAGCGGCGGTGGGCTGTACAGTATGTTCTGTAGCACTGCCACAGATTTCACACTCTTTTTGTGTGTCTCTTTCTCTTCCTCTCCTTTGGCCGCCGCCTCAGTGGGGAATTCGATTCCCTAATAACTGGGGAATCAAAGTTGGACAGCACCACTGCTGAGCATCATAAAGGAAGCAGTGGAGTGGCTGGCCATTCATTCATCCAGGCCCATTACAATGTATACCAGATGGACACTGCACGTCACCGGGTGACATCTCAAGACAGCCGCGGCCGCCTGCCTGCCCAGCTTGGAAAAGATGAAAGTTATGAGGGAGACGGGAGGTAGGTTGCGTCAAACAGAGACAGATTTGATCAACAACTGCACAGAGATGAAATCAAAGTGGCTGAAGCATGTGGCGTGAGGCATCTGGTATTCTAGCAAACAGAAGCTAGCGGAGCTGCCAACGCTTTCAGGGGATAGATGCCTCCCCCGCTCGGCAGCCTCAAGCCAGTGAAAATGCTACTGGCTTGTGTTTTATATTGTTTAGCTGTATTGTCCTCAGGTTATTTTGGGGAGAGAGAGAATTTTTGAAAATATTACATCAAAGTAGCAGTAGTAGAGTGACACAAGATGGACATGTGGCAAAGGTCCTGTACTGGATTCAAACCAGGAATTCATGTTGACATGGTAAATACCTTTTAGACCACCGAGTTGCCAGGATGCCCCTTGTGCTAAATTCCTAACACAACAACTCGAAACAGTAGCTTATGTATTCGAAGTAAATCAATAGTAAAGGTGACATTAGGAATTTGTGCCTGCTGGAAACATGCCAGTACATCTGCTCAAATCCTGGGCCACTTTTCTTATCTGTGAAGCGAGCCAAGATCTGATAAACGATTTTTAAAATGGTCTTTTGGTTTGTTTTACATCAGCAAATATTGCATTTTCATTTGAGATACTGAATTCTTACCAAAAGGAAATTACAGTTCAATTGATGTATACCAACACAGAGTTAAAACAGAGTTGATGTAATGTGGTTTTATGTGCTGTATAACAACATTATGTATGGTGTATCTGTGTACATCTGTACGTAAGTGTAAAGAACGTGTCAGGCCCTCCTGGCATTGATTTTACATTTCATACTACTTCCTGCATAGAGCACTGTGAGCATCTGATCCCCTAATCTCAGAATGCCAGCTTTCACTCAATGTCATCTGCCAATGAGCTGCAACCAGGCGCCCATCCTGCCTCTGGCACCAGAACTGCACCCATCCAGCTTGTGTGCGCTAATACCCACCGTTGCTAGGCTACAACGAGAGGAATCAAATTTAGGTGGCTTCCACAGCTGCGCTGTACTGTTGTGCACCAACATGGCAATGTTCCCAGTTTGCACCTGGATGGAATGAAACAGGAAGAAGTGGAGAAGTCTAATCTACTAGGTGCAGTAGTGGCTGTTTGCCCTACGTTTGTCTCGAAAGTATGTCTGGAAACAAGAGGAAAACATATTTCACATTATGGATTTTTTGATTTTTGAGAAGAGTCTCACACTGTTGACTGGGTAAATGTGTGTTACGTGTTTTACTGACAGCAGGAAGGTCAGTGGGGAGAGCACATGTATTGGGAAAAGTGGGATTATATCTGGAAACTGTTAGCTTCTGGTCTTATGGCAAGACCTTCTTAAAATGGTGCCAAGAGGTGCTTAACTCAGCCATGTAATAAACAGAAACATATGTGTTTTAGCAAAAGTTGGAGGAATCTTGTGATAACACACAAATCTAAAACAGTCAGGATTTCTCTATGGAGTCACAGCCTTCCGATTTTCAAGCTTTCACTTATCATACTTTACAAATGCTATGATCTGTTCTCCTTTGCATCAGTGAACGCTGTTTGCTTAGATCCCTGAAACAATAGAGTTTTTGAGCAATTGGCTGCAAACAGTCTCTCCATCATGCCAAAAACCATAAAGGGCTTCTCCACAGCTGACTTCCTGCATCTTAGTTTCAATATAATCACTGAGCCGCGCTGCTCAGACATTGTTAATTTCACAGGGTTCACGCAAGTGTATCAACATCTTAACAATCGTGTTTCGAAAGAGTTGTATGCCAGAGGCTGAATTATTAGATCTTGGAAAACATGCCAGGCTGACATTAACGTGACAGTTATGAAACAATCATCAAAAAGCAGGCCTTAGTCGAATTCCTGGGCTTAATTTACAGAACTGTGAAACCTGGTGAGTATGAAGTGTGGAGAGAGTCATAAGATTCCATTCCCAAATGTTTCCAATATCTATTTCATATGTTGTACCCTGAAGGATTGGTATACAATATTTAGGAATAGTTTGCTATTTTTTTTTTAGAAAAACACAAGGTGTCACTTTGTGTCCAAATTGTTGTTTTTACACTTTACATGAACAAAATAGATGCAACATGATTACTAGTGAGACTTAAAGTGGCTGGTAGGTGGATTTTGTTACCTTTGGAGAGAGCCAGCCTAGCCATTTCCCCCTTTATGCTAAGCTAAGCTAACCGTCTGTTGGGTTAGCTTCATATTTAGCTTAGACATGAGAGTGGTATCAAATCTTCTCATCTATCTCTCAGCAAGAAAGTGAATAAGCATACATCTCAAAATGTCAAACTATGATTTTAACAAAGTGCAAAATTGTAATAAGTAGATGCCTCTAGATGTGCGTCTAAATTTAGGAAGTTCAACATAATTGAATTGATGGTTAGATATTCCATCTCTGTCTACTATCCTTAAACTAATTTACATTGAATTCCTTGTAAAAGCCAACATCACTCAAGTGGCTTGTTTGACTGGGAGGAAGAATGAAAGTGACTGCAGTAACTGAGAATGTATCCCATTTTTTTTACTTTGCCTTTGCATCCGTGACTATGATAGGCAATCCTTCTATGCCACGACTTCAAAGCTGGACTTAACCGGTGGGTGGAGAGGAATCATTTAACACAGGCTGTCAATGCACACTAACAAATGCACACATACACTTTCATTTGAAAAAGGGCCAAGTTTCTGGACTTCGGGATCCACCCCTCTTGGATCAACCTCCTCTCCTGCATTTATTGCACTCGCATGCCTTTTCCATCCAAAAACCTGTATTGTGGTACCAAATAAGAACAAGCATCTCTTCTGTCTAGTTCTTTAGGAGCCGTTTGAAGCATCATATCTGAGGAGTATTTTGTGGATTTATCCAAAAGGTGCAAAATAAATCCTTTCCCTCCTCTGGCTCCTCCTTGCCACTGAGAGCCAGAAACAGATGCTGGTGCCACCATGTTTCCAGCTCTCCCAATGGCAGAGAAGATGACAGGAGCTGCCAAAAAAATGTAGCCTCCTTCACTCATTTATGTGAAATGACTGGAATATTAATGTGGAAATAATACTCTTTCTAATAATACTTCAGCACCTTTGGCATAATCATCAAATAAATCTGAAGTAGAGCACAGGTGCAATTCATTTCCTGTCCTGTGTTTCTTCTCTCCTCACCTCCCCCACATTTCCGCGTTTCTTTGCTCCAACGTCCACGTAGAAGATGAGTTGTCGTGACCGAGGAGGAGTGAGTATGAAATTATTTCAGACCTTTGTGTGACCTTTCCTATCATCTGCACTTGTAAGTGGGAGTGGGTTCTTTTTTGGCATTTTGAATGGGATGGGTGAAATGGGCAGGTGAAGGAGAGTTGGCAGAGGGAGGCAGTGGGTTGATATTGTTTCTTTTATCGACGTGGCAAAAACGTGATTTCCGTATTTGTGTGTTATGGAATCAGTTCAGTTCTAAACCGTAACCTAAAACTTTCTAACTTTTGGGCATTTTTAACCTCAGCTCATTCTGTCATACTAATGTGTTTTTTTTCTTATACATTAATACAAACACTCTCTGATTGTAAACCTTATGTGCAGTCAGAAATCATCACCTGAAGAGTGACTGTGCATAAAACAGATACAGTATACACGTCCTCAACAAGGCTCATTTCCAAACAAAGTAATAAATTATTTAAAAAGAACAACTTGACAGCACTACTGCAGCACTGAAGGATCCGAAAACAAACTGCTGATGCACTTTCAATTTTGGAGGACACGTAGCATCTGGTAATAATTTTTCCTCACCTTCATTCTGCTTTGACGTGTGCTCGGTGAGATTTCATATTTAATCAGGAGAAAACGTATATTTTCTGTCTGCAGTTTAAAATATAGGTGCCTTTCTTTTTTTACTCTCTGATTGAAAAATCTTTAAACTAACTGTACATCAGCACAACTGTCTCTAGCTCACAGTTCTACACTAAATTACAGGCTGTTGAAACATTGATATTAACTGAAATGAATGTAGCGTGACAGCAACTCAGCTTTTGTCGACTCTAAGGGTGTAATATCACAAGCAAATTATTTCCTCATGCTGTGCTATTGAAAGAAAATAAGGGAAGATGCTGAAATACTGTCACATATTGTTTAGTGGAAGGCTGCAACAAAAAGTAAAAAAGAAAAAAAGAAGGATACTAGTGTCTTTAACTTAAACATTGAGTATGATATTTGACTTTGATTATCAACAAAAACAACCCCAGTTTAATGAAACTGGCTTTACAAGGATTACTATAGATAAATAAGATAGCTTTAATGCATCTTAAAAATTCAAAAGTACATTTAACTCGAAGACTGAATATTGCATGCAGGGTGGAAGCATATTTAGCATACAATGACTACTATTGGAAGGCTTACGAAATCAAATAGCTATATATTGCCTGAGGGAACTGGCATATCTGAAGACCTCCAAGCTTTTTTTCTCACGCGCATACACACGCTCACACACTCTGTCTCACGCCCCATGTGAACACTCATCTTTAACGAGGGGAGAGCTGAAACCATGCGTGATTGTTTTAGAGAGGCTGCCCTAAAGGCACGTTATCACTCAATGCGGGACTGCTTCTCCCAGTCATATGTCCTCTCTTGTTGATTGTGCAGCGTGGATCAGCAGCAACAAAGGCATCATTAGTGGGGCTTTGGTCCCCACCAGGCCCGGGCTAATTATGAATGGGGGGCCCAGTAATAATTCAAGGGCCCATCGCTGCAGCTTGAAACTGAAGAGAGAACTTCACAGATTCAGTGGTGGCGTACTCAGCCCATCTGCCTCCATTTCCCAGCCACCTGCCTGAAGATCTGACCCACGTCAGCCACGAGGATGGAGCACCATTAAACATAAGAGAGAGGCAGAGGAAACATATGGGATTTATACATCGCTTTAATGAATGATTTGCAGTGGTCATTAAAAGCTTTGGACAATTACCTGATTACTCCATGATGGCCTGGCTGGTAAATTGTCTAACAATTGTTAATGTTGTGTTTATTTCAGGTTGTAGAGCTGAATTATCTCCCACCCCTCACATGCTGGTGCTAGGAGTTGCCATTATATAAACACTCACATGTGCAATTAAAAAGATACATTTCAGGAAAATTATATAAACAGAAGACTTCCTGTGCTTCTGTGCTTCCTGTAAACAACATGATAAGAAAACAGCTGAAATAAAGAATTTACATAATCTATTCAGTTGTGAATCAGTGCTTTTGAATTGTAGAGATAACTGAAGCGTTTGTGTATTTTATGGATTAATAGAAAAGTGATCATTGTTTCTGCCAGAAGAGGGCAGTATCCATTTTCTTAATCACATCTCAAGTGATTCCCCCCTTGGCCAAAGCAAGCACAAACATTGCTCCAATTCCAAACCCACAAAAGAGGGAATTTGAAAGTAAACAAATGAGCCCGATGGGATGATCAGCATTCTCAGACTCGCAGCATAAACTCTTTTCCCATGGAGCTGGCTCATAATTTCAACACAGACCTCGGATTTATCTCCCAGCGCTTGATTCATTTGGTGACGAAGCTCTAATTTATAACAGCTCTCACGTTTGACATCTTTTTTTTTTTTTTTTTAAATCCAAAAAGGAGACGGGGTGAGATTAAAATGCAATTTAGGAAGTGGCTGCAGGGCTGTGAGGAGCCACAGTTACACCGCATTATTTATAGATGCTGAGAGTGTATATTATATATCATTTTACTGCCAGGTCAGATACTGTAGTAAGTTTGACTAATTTGAAATGTGACCCATTTGGACAAACTGGAGCTGTGAAGTATTCATGAAATCATGAGGTGTAGCATAAAGTCGGGTGGCTAGAATGCAAATCAAGGATGTTTTTTTTTCTTCTTCCAGATGCTGATGAATAACATGGTCAAGCATATACAACATGTTCAGTGTTTCTGCAGCATGCTGATATACGACCTGATAACAACTCAAAATATTTTTTTTATAAAGTTATCATCCAATGAATCTTCCAGAATAAACAGGAACACCATGTGGTTTAGTGATCATAAGCGCTGATGGGAAGACGTCCAGCTCAGTTTTAACTATATGCTCCAAATCAAATGTGAATATGTTAAGTATTACCAGTCTGTCCAGGTCACTCATTAATATGCAAGATCTAATTTGGGCCTCCACATATAGAAGTCCGTCTTGAATGGAGCAGCTAATTTGAAAATAATCTAGAGTGGCACACAGCTTTTGTCGGCAATGACATCACCCGGTGGATTATTCACGCAGTTTGCAAAGAAGGTTTTCCAAATGATGGGTTACCAGTTACAAGTGCTGCCTCGGGGCAATGAATCCTTTCTTTTTTGTTTTCTTTCTGTTTTTTCATTTTATTATTCTTACTCCAAAGCACATGGTCCAAGGTTTTCTTTAACTGCTGCTCTACGCATACATATTTTACAAGGAGAGGTTGACATTACTGTAAAATATGAGACTTGAATGCGCACTGTTAAAATGTCATGTTTTGTATAAGGCTGGTGGTGACTTTCTGCCGTGAGAGAGCGGGTCATATTTGTGGCTTATAATGCAGAGCCGTGGTGAGGATTTGCCTCCTGTCTCAGTTCCAGAAGCAGTGTGGGACTGATTGTGAAGAAAAGGGGAGCTGAACACTGAGTCACAAAAACACAGGCTGGTTTTGATCTGGATTCAATGGCCTGGAATAACTGGCCCCTGAAGAGCTCTTGTGTCAAATGGTATCTGTGACAGGGAACAGAGAAGGGGGATAAACATGCTGCATTTAACATGTGGACATAACACCACCCCCTCACACCATCTGGAAGAAAACAACCTCATCTTCAACCACTATGGAAGATCTACAACTGTTACTCACA
The DNA here is from genome assembly GCF_963691925.1 of Scomber scombrus. Lineage (NCBI taxonomy): Eukaryota > Metazoa > Chordata > Actinopteri > Scombriformes > Scombridae > Scomber > Scomber scombrus. The sequence continues at coordinate 15,864,674 of NC_084992.1, read as the reverse complement.
TGGTTTCTTAATTTGCAATAAAGCTGCTGAAGCTACAGCGCGAGTATCAAAATGTTCCCTTTAAACAACAGGCAGGCTATCGTTCTAGCAGCGAAGATGCATCGACAAGTTGGCTGACTCTCTTCTCCCTTTGAATCATCCTCTGCTTTGTAATGTGAGGGTGTTTGGAGGCAGGTCAAAAGGCCCTTTCAACCCAAGGCCTCACCTACTTCCTAATGAATTCCCAGGGTCCATCAACCTGCAGGCGCTCCCATACAAGCTAACCAATGATTACACCTTGAGGGGGAGAGGGGGCGGGTGGTGGAGGAGGAGGAGAGGCTGGTGAGATAGAGCATCCCCAGTACACACGCACACAAACTCACACACACACACACACACACACACACACAACCACCACCACCACTACTATCACCCCCCAGATTGGAGGCAGGTGCAGCAGCAAATCAAGCCTCATTAGCTGCACCTTCTGCTAGCGTATACCGCGGACAGATGGAAGCTCGCCCTCACATGTTACCTCACATCAGATGGCAGTTGGAGGAGGGTGGCTAGGGGGTAACAGGGAGGTACACTTGCCCCCTTCTGCCGGTATTACTTCCTCCGAGCTACAAGATGCCCCTAAGCGGAGATCTAGCACCAGAATGCTCCTTAACCTTAATCCTGCTGGCAACTACTAGTTTCCAGAGAATATCTGACATCATATCAGTTGTAACTTATTCCCAGTCAGGCCTGGCTCTGGTTAGAGAGGTGCATTCCTGGCCTGAGGAGGAATTGAGGACCTGCAGAGGCCCCTGTGGCTGCTTTTCTACATGTAAAAAAGAGCCTGGAGCATATGTGTGTTAGCGTGCTCAGGCACACTATATGCTAAGATGCACTATGGGGCCATCAGGTAAGGGACACAGCTTCAACTACACTGTATCACATCACCCCCTTGCCCTCATGGCTCTGACACAAGATCCTAAGCAGCTAATTGAGGCAACGATGCAATTCATTGGTGTCGGGCCCAGTGTCAACACCTTCTTCAAGGTAACAGCGGATTTATTCCCATCCCGCTAGGGACGTGGGCACAAAGTGTCAAGGGGAGGCCATGTGCAAATTGATGCTGTCTGTATGATAAGAAATATTGCACATATGCTTTTTAACATAGAGAAAGGCTGTCAGAACGGGATGGGTTTAGGATGCTGGAATTTCCTGCTGGGCCCCTGGAGGTGTCGTGGGTCTAATTCAGTGAAACATCTGTGAAGAATGATGCCCACTTGATGAAAGACAGCAACCAAATGTAACACCATATTTCCTGAGATATCAGATGAGAGCGTTCTTTGCTTTAAAAAAAAGTCCAACAAAGCTGTGCAAACAAAGAAAAAAAAAGCATGACACCTACAGAAACTTTATCAACAGAAAAATCCAAGGAGAAAGAAGTCACAGGGCTGGACACATTGATTGGAAAGTCCAGTGCATTAACAGCACAGGTAACTTTTAAGTGCTTTATCCACATAATGGGGTCAGGCACAATTTTATGACTCAGATAAGTGCTGTTTTGGCAAGTCATTATGTGTAATTAATCAAAAATACATAATATCAGATTTAGATATGGGCCTATATAGGTTTAGGTTAGCAGGGGTGGGGATAGGGAAATTCTTAAAAGGGTGTTGGTGGTGTTGCAGAAAGAATGAGGGCAGTGGTACAATGGGTACTTTGTCTAGGCTTGGTAGCTAGCGGAGGGAGGGGTCACTGTGGTGGGAATAGAGCTGCGGCATTATTGGATTGAACTTAAGTACCGGTAGTTGGCTTGGAAATACACAGAATCCTCAAGTTTTGGGTCTTCTACTGTAAAAACCACAGTGAGTTATTATGAATAAAATGTTGAGTCTTGTGCAACTGCAGAAGAATTTTAAAATGTCAGAAAACGAGCCTTAAGGCTGCTCTAATGAATATTTTACATAAACAAGGGATCAAATGACCATGCACAATGTAAAAGGTGTCATTCTCAGTAACAAACTCGCAGAGGAATAATCAGCAACCCTGTGGTTCCCCCCAGCTAAATGGAGCACTTAAACATCGTTCAGCTTATTGTTTTGGTTTTATGGCCTGCTAAATGTACTGTCTATCGTTCACTCTCCACTTGGTTTTCATCAGTAGGAGGCAGAAGTTTCCAGCAAAAATCTTGAATAAACCCAATGTACCTACCCAGCTCCAAACACACAACGTTAGCAACTAGCTGGTGAACATGGTGGAGTATTTAGCAGTTAAAAGACACATATTTCCTCAAGCAAAAACAGAACAAAAAGTAAAGTTAATATTGGACATAAATGCCCAGGAGGGCAGAAACACGACTCCACGACACTGGATGTGTAAATAAGCTAACCGTTTGCTAACAGAACAACATATTTGCTAAGAAGATGATATGTCAATGCTATGTGCACAACTTGTTTCCACTGCCCTTGAGTGGCCAAAAAAACCCAGTTAATGCACATTTAAGGTATCATTTAAATCTGTAATATTTAAATAGATTTTTTCCAAAATGGATATCAACACAGGGAATAATCTGTAAGAAGCTGCAGTAAAAATAGTCAAGGTCATGTCAGGTTAGTTCCGCATGGTGCTCATTTACAGTATGACAGGGAGCCAAGTTGTTCGACTGGTCTTTACACTCCTTCCTTCATGTTTTACCCACAACAATGATAGATCGGAAGGGAAATATTAAAGTGGATATTTCAAGTGTCATTTAAGCATCACATATATTTCATAAATTTAAGCTTTTTTTTTTTCTCGAGGCAATGTCAAAATCTTTGAGAACACTCACGTTTGTGATGTCAAGTCCTTGTGCAAATGAGCTGCGTCCGTCTCGACATTTTTAACAACATTAATTTCAATCAAGCTGCTGAGGAGGTACTTCTGTTTGGCTGGGAGCTAATGAAGAGAAACAGACACACATATGGGACTTTTTGTTTTGTCTCATCCTTCGATCCGCACCCAGATCCATATGCCATATGGGAAAGTGTGGATGAGAAGATCCAAAGAGCTAAATGCATGTTCAGTCTCTCTCTCTGAATGCAGCTGAAAGAATCAAAAAAGTCTCCCTCTCTTGTCTTGCTCACTCCCATGGGCACATGAAAGTCAAGGTTACACTTGCAGCCCTTTTAATGACGGTCCTTTTTTGAGGGTTTTGTTTCATTTAAAGGAAATCTTCATTGTTAATCCGCTGCCTGTTGCCAGGTTTGAACACACAGTGCCATATGTTCTACGCTGCCTTGCTACTTTACTTCTGAACCAAGGATTTCAAATTTGTCATTTTGATAAGCTTCACAACCAGCCAGTCTGTTTCAGGTGAGCTGATGTTTTTTATTAATGTGAAGTTTCTAATATATATATATAATAGAATTTAACACCAGAATTCACTGCATCTCACTTATTCTTCAAAGACTGTCATGATCCTGAAGGAAAAAAGCCTTTTGACTGGTTTGACTTTCCAGGCCAGCGCTTTCACGGTGTCAGTTTTAGCGGAAAGGCTTTGACCTGAAACTGTTCACAATGTCTGTAACCAAGAACATTGTATCAGTCTTACTTACTCAAGTAGAAGTCGAACTGCAGAGGAGAAAACTCTCGCTCAATCACAATGCCACGCTTCAGCCAAGATGAAGTCTGGAAGCTATTAAGAGAGAGTATAGCAGGGCTTCAACAGAAAGTACAGTAAATGTTAAGCAGGTGAGGGATTCGAAAGCCATAACGATGTGAATTTTACTCATCAATCTTGTACTGGAAAAAAAAAAAAAGGTGGAAAAAAGATTTTGTAAGGTTTGCAACTTTATTTTCAAGCTTGGCACTAATTATTCTTTAATCTCACAAACTGGAAAATATCTTTTGTCACTCTTGAGATGTGAATTGAAACATGTTTCAGGAATATCTTATGCAGCAGTAACGTGTGTGTGTACGTGTGTGTGTGTGTGTATGTGCTCTGGTTTGGGGGGGGGGGTTACATAAGGCAGATGTTTATGGATACCATACTTAAGATACTAACACGACACTGCCTGCATTATATAAATAAAGTAGCTTCCACCTAAAATAAACAATTATTCCAGCTAGTATTTTCACAGGTGGGAGTGCAATATTACAGTGCCAGAGTCTATACATTGCACCATTCATCACATAATTAGATTTTCATGAAGTGGATTGCCTCCTTATTGGCTGTCACTTCGACTCTATGCTGTCAATGAGAGAAGCCCCTCCTGTGGTCCACTTCAACAGCCCATCTTTACTTTGCATACCTGCCAACACAGCTATAAAGAAATTACCCTAATCATCATGGTAATTAACATCAATAATTATTGACAGTGCCAAAGACGGGAGGGAATGATGGACAAAAGAGTTTGTTTCTTTGTTCAGTGCTTTGAAGCTAATTTCCTGGAAGAAATGTCACTTCCGACTGTTAAAAAGTCGAGTGAACGTGCTATATAGATTGAGGTATAGGGGCCACGTTGACATCATGTACGTGCTAATGTAGAATGCCAACCAGCAACAGCAGGTGACCTCCGAACACACACACATACACATACACATACACATACACACACACACACACACACACACACACACACAAACACAAACACTCCAGCAGTGCCAACCCCCCTCCATCTCCTCCCTGTTTGCCAGGAGTGCACCTGCAGCTTATTATCCAAGCCTTTAGGTTTATAATGTAGCGCAGGTGCCAAAGTGCCACAGCACTATTGCAACACAAACACACACACACACACACACACACACACACACACACACACACACACACACACACACACACACACACACACACACACACGCATAAAAGGCACCAAAATGGGCATACACACTTACAGATGTGCAATAATTAATTAATACTATGGTGGGTAAATCCTAAACATTGTTCTCTTCCAGTGTTAGAAAACACAGGGAGCACATATGGGAAGAGTCAGATTAAAGGAGAATACCACTCATTTGAACAATTCACATATGTTGCCTCGAAACAAAATTTATGAAAAATGTAAAGATAAAAGTTGCGTTTTTAAATGAGCAGATTTCTGAAGACCATGGTTGTTGTTTTTGGATGCAGATGACTTTTTTAAATTCTGTACTGTGCAGTCACGGGTACTTTTTGTATGAAATCTTTTACCAAAGAAATTTATACACAAGAGAAAGAAGCTTTTGTATATTTTAGACATGTAAGCCTGCACAGCCTGAGGCCATTATTAATAAAATGTCAAATGGGAAGTAATGCTGGTTAATGCTGAATTTGGTAACATTACACTTTATCTGGTTTTAAGCACACACCATAGAATCACTACAAACATTACTATCAAGTACTGGACAAACCTACAAAATACAATATGTTGATCCCTAAAGGAAACACCCTACTTTAATACTAGTGTGCTATGTTTATATGTAATGATAATCGGACTATGAACTTAATATTTTGAAACAGATATAAACCCCTGAGTTTATGGCATGGTATAATTCACTTTGATACAATCTGATATCATGTTATATCAGGATGATATGTTATATGATATGCTATGCTATGAGGCCCTGCCCTGGTCCTTTCTACACCTCTGCTGACCAGGGAGGTGATTTTCATTATGCTAAACTAACAGCAACTATATGCAATAATACTGTAACACAAATAGCAACACTGTTTCTGGCCCACCAAATAAACTGACTTCCCTGCAAATGTTTCATCACAAGCCACATTGTTGTACAGACAAAATCTGTCTTTCACTTCATATCATCTGTTTGGACAGTCTTGAGCCTATTGTATACTAATGTTGTATATGTACAGAGAAATAGACAAATACAATGATTTAAAAGAAAAAAAAAGCTTCTGGACTGTATTTTTACCCACTTTGTTTGGCGATGATTGTGTGCACTGAATTGATGGGAAACCACAGGGAGCCACAGGCGGGCTGAGATACTGACCACAGGCACCCCGATCCAGACTCAGTGACAGACCTTGTGGTGACATCTGCTTTTACTCAGGGAGAGCACTTCAGCACTTAATAAAGCATGTAATCACACTGTTGTAACTTGGGAGCAGACAAAGCAATGCAGGCGCACAGTCAACGCTGCTACACTGACTTTTCCTTTTTCAGAAATGTCTGTTTCTGCTTATCTGATTTGAGCTCATCAGCAATTGTGTATTAAGACCTAAATGAAGACAAACAGCCAATTGAAGCCTTTATGATTGATTACAGGTCTTTACTGCAGAGGCAAGAAAGCCATTTACAACAAAATAGTACTATAAAGGTGTTCCTACATACACCTGCATGCAATTTTCTTCATGTAAGTGGACAGGAAAAGGAAAGGAGATTAAGTTAACATTTTCAAAAATATTTCTTGAAAGCTGCATGTCGTAACCAACAAAAGGGTGCTCTGTGGGCGTCCTGACAGATGGGTTACAGTTCTTCTTTTCTTTTTTTCCCCTTTTGTTATCACCCACCATGACATGCTGATGAGGCGTACAGACCATGCCACATTGCTGAAATATTTTGTCATCTAAAGATAAAACACTCCCAGGTTGTCTCTCAGGTTTTGCACACACCAAATTTTAAGACTGCACCAGCTTTGCAGGCTAAACTGAAACGCACTTTGAGTGTGTTCTCTGCATCTCCTCTCATATTTCAGCTAAACTGCCTCCTCGCCAGGTCCAAGGAATGCATCAAGCGCCATAAATCAGGGGCTTGATAGGAACTTGGCAGCTGAACAGCAGTGCAGAGAGCTGTGTTATGTAGCTACAGTACAGTAAAGATGTTTTAAGGTGAACATTACCATCTTGGAGGAAGACAAAAACGAGGGGGAGGATGCTTTGATTCAGGGGAGTTTTGTCCAAATGACAGAGCAATGAAAGCCCTTTCACCTCCTTCAGCCCTTTGCATTCCTTTACTTGTGAATCACTATGATCACCAGAAGGACCACAGGCCTCAAACCCCTGTCTGGTGCTGTCTTTAATTTTATTTATAATGTACAGTTTGGACTCAAGAAGCAGATTATTAATGGTGTGAAGTGTACGCAGGTGCTTGAGTTCTATCTTGCGCCTCTTTCTTGTCATGGCGAGAAAGAGGGAAAGAGTTCATGTAAAGGAGGCAGCCGGCGCTGTGTGTGCCAGGTTTGTTTGTCACATCTCCGCCTGTCTGCGCCTTATGCAAATGGGCAGGGGGCTGGGAGGGACGGCTCCATGGGAAACTGCTGGTGCTAATCCAGCATGTTGAACAGGGGAGGAGAGGAGTACTTTTCAATAAAGCACCCCCTCCCCTCTGTCAAGTCATACACACACACAAACACACACATGTACACACACACGCACGCGCACAGATGAACAGCGTGTTCTCATCCTATGTGCGTGTGTGCCTGCGCACAAACATCACAGGCCGAATCAGGGGGAAACACAAAGATGCACACATGAGTTCTCTCCCTCTCTCTCACACACAAACACTGAACACCTGTTTCTTTTCTGCACATCCAAACAGACATGCTTTAATATGTGAACAAATCCCACGATCTTAAGACCCACTCTCAATCCGCCGGGTGTAATACCAGGGTGCTTTCAATGAGATAACAACAACCCTCAGTGTGATCAGCCTATACTACCACCTAAAGATAGACTAATAACACACTACACCCACAGTCCATGACTTAGACTATGAAATTTATGCAAATTTGTGTGGGAATACACAGAGCTGAGGGTACTATTTAAGACTAGTACATTTCAGACAACCCTCTTTTATTCCCTGAGCTCTCTTCAACTACATTTTTGCAAACAAACACAGGCTGTTGTCTGAGGTCTTGAGTGTCCCTTCATGAAGTTTTCATAGGGTTAGGGTTAGAGATGGTGCCTCTTGAGAAATATTTTGCCCAAAAAAAATCTCCAAATGCATTTTAGCGAAGCACACTGAGTCATTTCTGTGATTAAATAGTCGAGGAAATAGTTCACCATTTAGGGATATGTGAAGAGACTTGGATAAAAAATTGATACCACTTTGTACACTGTACGCTAAATGTGAAGCTACACTTAGCAGCTGTTAGGTTAGCATAACAGCTAGCCTAGGTCTGCCCATAGGTCAAAAACTTTGCCAGCTAGCACTTATAATGTCTACAAATTAACACTTGATGGTTTATTGGTTTAGTTTAGTCTGTTTAATCCTTACAAAAACAAAATGTAAATTGAGGTTTTTCTGTGGGTTTCTTGAGCGGGTGCAGAACTTCCTGGAATCTCGTCTGATTGCCTTGCAACACAACGGTAACAACATAATAAGTGCACCCAGACAAGAAAGGGTCTGGCACATAATCCCCTGTAAAGTCACAGCTAGTCTTTTTTACACTGTGGTTTTTGTATGTGTTAAACAAACAAGATATACCTAGCCATGCTAGCGGTTTCGCTCTATTAACAGTCTTTATGCTAAACAACGCTAACTCTCTCTTGGTGCTGGTTTCACTTAAGATTTATGACTATGTTAAATATTCCTTTAAGCAAAGTCCTGTTTACTGAAGTCTTGTTTACTGAAATCCTTTTCCTTGTGGGTTTCTTTCAATGAGAGAAACAACGTATTTTAATCTATGTCAAAGAGATTAAAGGTAAAGTAAGCAGTTTTTTTTCTTTTTTGTTTTGGGTTTTCTTGTTTGTTTTGTCTTGGGGGTTTTTTGTGTAATTTGGCAAAAATTCCATAATAACCTTTCAGTATATCGTAGACTTCTACACCTCCTGTTTGCTCTATATTCAGGCTCTAGGCCAATCATGGGCCATTTCAGATACTAGATAATCAGGGCTGAACATTGGTAGGCCTACTGACCAAAGTCCCAGACCAGATTTCTCCTCTGAGTGTCGTGAATAAATTGCCCCAAAACTCCTGTAGTCCGAACTTGGCTTTAGTAATATGCTTAAAGCTTGTAGTCAAATGGAATATGGCAAAAAACGGTTGTGGCTCACACAAACCCTGGCAAGGAGGAAGGAAGGAGGCTCACAGAACTCTGGGTAGAGATTGGGTACTCCGCCATGGTGAGAGGACAAGCCGACCCCTAGCCCCCAAGGCCTTTTTTCAAACCCCTTCTAGATTGGTTCCCGCCAGACTTACGTACGCTTAACATGGCCAACACGGAAACAAGGTGTCCACCGGCAGCTGTGCCCAACTCATGCAGTCCTGAAAAGTATCCCTTCCCGGCCTTGAAGTCAGAGGAGAGAGAGATTTGGGAAAAAGCAGACGGGGCTTGTGATGCATGCTCATATGAAGCATGTGCATATACCTATGCTTGTCTGGATGGAGGGGCTTTGGAAAGAGAGGGTAGGAGGGAGAGTAGCGAGGGGAAAGCTGTATTTTCAAATTCTGGCATTTTTTTGTTTGTTTTGCCTTTCCTAGAAAACTGCTTACCCCAGCTTCAGTGGCTTTTTTTGTTTTGTTTTGTATTGAAATCATGAGTCCTGCATTGTCTGCGTCAAACACTAACGATATAAATCCTTCTTTCAGTCATACACCAATGAAAGATCTCTCCAAATTCTGCATTTATGACTTCCGTTTAGATAAACTGCATTACGCTCACACTTTGATGCCAAAAGACGAAAGGATCAGATTAATTCATTACCTGATTCCAACAGCACACAAGATGAATATTATATTCCTCTCATAAAACTTGGGGATGTGACAGAGTTCTTTGTGCTGGCATTGGCTCCTTTCCAACAGCCCAGTCCAGCCTCTGCACTCACACGTTTGTGTGAGAGAACTCGCTGTGCTTTCCCTTCCCCATCCTCTCTTTGATACACAGTCAGACGTACGTTGGAGAACCACAAGGCGCCGTTACCTCTTCTGGATCCATAGGGGTGGAAGAAGGAAGAAAAAATGGACAAACACAAAGGCAATCAACAAATCCCCTTTGCTTGAGCCCTTCGAAACATAATAGGGCCAAATCATCATCTATTTAGCTTCATCAAATCACTGACAGCAGGCCTTGATAAAAGAGAGTGGAAAATATGTAGGGTACAAGACGCTGCCAAGACCCTCACCGACTCGAGCCCCTATTGAAGCCAGATGTTGTCTCAACTGGCCAATTTTGATAAATGGCATAATGATTACCATTATAGATCGGGTAATTTTATATCAGCATGCCACATTGTTGGTCCTCTTTAATGATAGCCAAATGAACTCTGGTTTATGCCCAAGGCCAGGTGGGCTTTTCTGTGATTGGTGTGAAGTATGCAATGCCTCGTCTAGCCGTTTGGAGGGCGCCACTGCTCCGGACAGGGCGCTTGGTCTTGTGGGCACCATTGACGGTCCTTGTTGTTGTCATTAAGTGTCCAGCTGAGTCCTGAGCCCATCACATTGGCCTGTAATGAGACTTAATTGGTACTTTAGCCTGACTTTTGCCTCCTTCAATGTCCTCAATCCCATTAGGAAGGCTTACTAGATCAGAGCTTCGTGTACTTGACACAGTGACCCAGATGGATGTTACCTCGCATGACCCTCCGAAGTCCCAGCAGACTGATTCCGCTGTGGTCCAAACAGTGTAGTCTGTCTCCCATTCCTTGGGGATTGGCGTATTACAGTAGATTAGCTGGAGTAATACCACGATGGAGCATGTGGGGTCATGGGATCGCTCCAGGACATGAAAACTAATGTTTGCTCTCAGGGAAAACTGTCACAGACACACTTCTAAGAATCAATGAAATCCAATTAGTTTAATACTTAAATCAAATAGTCGTCTTTCCTCTGAACTGACACTGTCCTTATTCCACCCTTGCGGGAATTACTTAACTTCTTTTCTTCTTTCAGTTTTGTTTTAGTTGCTTTCCTGAGATAGGTGATCCTGATTTATTTTGCACTGTAATGCGGATCAGAATGTTTCCTTCAACCAAACAAACAGATCAGATGATGTTTATAGCCTGTTATGTTTGGCTTTTATACATATTAATGATGTCCAGAGGTTGATTTGTTGGAGACTTTTGTTTAAGATTGGTTCCAAAGAGTGCAGTGTTAAATGTAAAGCTCCCCCCCCCCAAATAAAACCCCCTCCTTTCAGCAAAAAGAAAAGCTACATAACCCCCTTCAGACACCTTCTCTCCTTTAATACTTTTCAGGCAGTTCTTAAATAAGACAGTTCAGTGCTTTTTGTATTTCCCCGCAATGTCCAGCCAACTGGCTCAAACACAGAAATCAGTCAGTTGTAGCAATTTAGCTGTCCATCAGTTCATAAACACAGGCTGACCTCAAACATGAACAGTTTTTATTTTGGTTTACAGTAACAGTAATACCTTAAAATCAAATATAATAAAAAATAAAAAAGACAAGAAAAAGCCAGAACGCACAAGTCTTTTTTGTAGCATAGCTCATTTTATTGTTTAAACAGTTTTGCATAGGAAATATATCCACTTCCAGTAATTGACTGCAGTAAAAACAGCTGCTAGCAGTATAGGCTGGATATAACAGTAACAATCACAAAAAGTTGAGCCTTTATTTACACTGATTTTAATCTTGTGGCAATTTTAGCCCCTGCACCAAATGTAACCAGCTTGAAGGCATCGCCTAATGCTCGGCGTTTCTTAAATCAATAAAAGAAGGGATATCAAGGCCTTTGCTATACAGTTCACAATGGACACCTGTGGCTCCTAAACTGTAAATGAAAAGATTAAAAAAAAAAAAAAAAAAAAAAGGTTTCCAAAAAGTCCTCTAAAACGTACATTCAGATACATACATAGACCTTTGCACACACTTGCAGTGTAACTACGATCACTACTGGAGACTGTTTACATATTGTTTTGTTGGTGTTGTTGTTGTTGTTCGTTATATAATTCCACCATGATTTATAAAGTAGAAATGTGTGCGCAGAGGGAAGTAAAAGTGCCACAAGACCCAAAAAGAAATCAGCCCTGCAGAGAAAACTGGTGACTAATCTTAAGAAAGGACATTATTTCATTCTTTCACTGCGCTTAATGTAGCACTGACCCCCCCCCCCCCCCCCCCCCCACTCCCCCTCCCAGAAAAAAATAAAGGAAAAAAGAAGAATGTACATTTCCTCTCAAATTCTGAGCAAGCTTGATGTGGGCATTGTGTGCTGACATAATTAGAAAATTAATAAATCACACAAAAAAAGCTCCAAAAAACATCAAAGAAGTAATAAAGAGCATATTTCCAGATGAGAATGATGAGCCTCATTCTGTTCTGTGTGATGCTGTTTTTCTTGTCACATATGAAAGTAAGTCTATCACATTTTACAATTATATACAACAGACACTTGGACAGCTTGAACAGGCACTGCATTGCTATCTTTTTGTCTTCTTTTGGTGAATGTTACATCCTGTATAAATGCTGGTTTTCATGTTTATAACAACCTGATGCCAAGTGACTAGCAGCTAGCCAACGTATGGAAGGTGAGTATTGCTCATGTAGGATGAAACGTAAGTTTGAATGTTTCCTTAGTCTGCATGTATATGCCCTCTCAGTCCCAACAGAATGTGTGACGTTCAGCGTAAAGGAAAATCACACATATTGCATGAGTGCCACAGGTCCTCCTTGCATAAAGTTGTCCTGTTCTCGATGATCGATGTAGTAATACTTTCTAAAAATAGGGTCACTGTGAGTGTCAAAATCTGCTTTAAGTACGGCTTTTGAAGCTGCAGATGGGTGGAACACTGATTAAATCTGATAAAGTTTCAAGCGCTTTCTGACAGGCTACATTCACACCCTGCGTAGCAATAGACACATTGAACCATGCTCAAATACATTTAGTCTACCTATTATCAGCTGGAAGGTACAGTACCTTGTTGTGAAACACCTGCAATCAATGTAGTTTTTTTGTGTAGTGTGAATGAATGGTTACCTACGTCACATCAGGCATAGACATCATGTGGAAAGTGCAAAATGAGTGATGCCTTGATGCTTTTACTGATCTTGAAAGAGATTCTTTTAGAGAGTCGCCTGCATATGAACCAAGTAGACGGCTCAAAAAATGGCCAGCCGAATCAGAAATATTGCGAGACGTAGCACCAGTCGTCTCGCGACATTTCCTCTAGATACTTAAAAGAAAAAAAAGAAAAAGACAACACGAAACTATCTGATAGATTCATCGGAGGACGTTTTGTCAGATTTTACCCTGCTTCTCACGTTAGGTCAGGTGCCTTTTCTGGGGCCTTTTTCTGCTGGTTAAGTGACATCACCTCCCAGCTGCTACAAGAACACACTCACACTGATCACGATCTTGTTGGACAAGAATTCACACCCATTTCCAAAAAGAAAAAAAAAAAAAGAAGAGATAAATCACATCACACTCGCTATGGCCACACTAATGATAGAACAACAATTCATATATTTATGAAGTGTTTCCCAAATGGAAATATCTACGCACTAGCAAAGTTCAGAAATAATAATATTAATAACAAAAAGCCTTCATTGTTGTTGTTTTTTTATATTTGTGGATCTGTATAGAATATTTCCCCCCTTTTTTGACTTTACATACAGGAATACAACAACCGATGAAACACTTTAGATTCTATTAATCGGGGGAAATCTGGAGAGTTCTAACTCAAATCCAGCCTCCGAAAACAAATAAACAAAACCCAAATTAAATTTTTTTTTCCTAAAATGGAATTGACTCATTTTCCCCAGAAGTGAAGATTTACAAATAAGGGCTTTAGAGAAGAACTCTCGAGAAAGTTTACAGTGTACAAACTCCTGTCCCATGGCAGGCTTTTATCGATAGAAAGACCCTCATCTTCTCTCACTGTGTAGTGTCAGAGGCACTCTATCACACACGCAAACATCCAGCTCACAAATTCACACACACACACACACACACACACATGCGCCCATGCACAAAAACACTCAAGCTGCCAAAGCAGAGTTCAACCCCACAGACTACTGCTATCGACCCAATCAGGATATTTACCTTTATGTACAGTCTCCTATTCAAATAAACACCAACAGCACAGTGACCCTGACACATTTTTTCCTCTCACACACACACACACACACACGCACACGCACACACACACACACACACTTGGGGACAATGCACTTCAGTGGGGTCTCCAATGGCCAAAGGCTGCAAAGCACTTATAGATTTTTTTCTTTTAAAAGAAAAAAAAAAGAATAAAAAAAAAAAAAAAGACAGAACAGTGCACATAGAACAGGGTGACTTTTCAAAAACATTTTATGCATAAGAAATCTGGGTGAAGACGGAGAGATTGAGCTTGACTTGAGGATTATTATTTTTTAAAACATTGTCTACTTCTTAGCCCTCACGCTTACGCCGGAGAGCTCTCGGTAGTGCTGACTCTCCGAGTGGGGAAACACTTCAGGATTCTTTCGCCATTGTAGGGAAAGAGTGCAAAAGGCTTCCGAGCAGCATCCGGGACGCTGCTCTCTGTGAGTTTTTAACATCGAACATAGTAAGATGATGATTAATATAAATAATGCCCTGTAATACGCCTGAGAGATTTAGCTTGAGACTAGGTTCAAAACACTGTAAGGGGGCGAAGACGATTGCCTATGTGCTATTTAAGTGCTATATTTTTCTTCTAGTGACTATTTAAGCTTCTAGTGGGCCTCTGAACATTTCAGGAGTGACTGTTACAAAACACCGTGCTCCTGCGGTTCAGTATTTACTTCAACATACTCTACGGGGCTCTCTGCTGGGGAAGTATCTTAATAATTGACATATGTGCATATCGTATATACATTTATACAAATCTACTACTTATAAAATACTTTCTAAAGGCTTGCTTGAGCCTGTCGGAAACTGATTTGGACAGGTCTCACTAGCATTAGTCGGTGTGTGATTGTTGCGCAGGTCACAGGCCACTTCATTGATGTGTTTAAGGCATCTACTTGGGAAAATTGCATTCGGTGATGTTGAGAATAGTACGGCATGTTTGATAAAAGCGCGCAACTTGCTGTTAAGTACACAGGATTTGCTCCAATCCCTGAATACGTCCTCAGTTGCAGCTTTAGGGATCTACGACAGAATGGGATTCTACGCAAAATGATTTCTTAAAATGATTGTCATACTCAAGTCAAGCCGTCTCTCGTGAAAAAAAATGAGCTCCTTCAAAGGTCACATGCTAGCACCCCAGGTGGAAAGTTGAAAGTAAGAGTCACAGTAGACCAATCAGTGACTTTGCAGCCGTAAAAAAAAGACCAAGGGTGCATTTTTTTATAAGTACTTCTAGAAAAATACCAGCCCTCCCCTAAAACTCCCAAATTTAAAATAAACTGGAACAAGTCTCACCGTCATTCGGTAGGCCTATACGTTAAAGAAAGAAAGGGAAAAAAAGACCTTGTCATACACTGCATAGAAAGCAGTCCCCACTTTGGTCGATAACAAAGGAAAACACCCACAACAACAACAACATCATCAACAACAACAACAACAAACAACGATATCAACAAAATAAATGCATTACAATATTGTCTATCTCCAAACTAGCCTCTAATAATTGACACATCTATAAGCACTACCTACATAGGCAAAACTTGGTATTGCATAATTTTCATAATTCTGAATTCCACCCTCCACAATAGTAACTGGAAGATGAACACAATGAGCATCGAAAAATAAAGAAAACAAAAAGATGACAGGTTATTAGAAAAACCACCAAAATACTGAGAAAACAAAACAAAAAAAATGAATGAAAGAAAAAAAAAAACGCTGGTTGATTACAAACTTTTAAACGGCAACTATACACAGCCTTGATATGCAATGTAACTGTGAGATAGAGTAGTACATGAAGTTAAAAATCAACAGTTTCATTCAGAGTACAAAACAATTATTATCATAAAAATGTTATTTTTTTCCTATAATGATAAATGCAGCAAAAACAAGTGTAGTGATGTCTCTATATTCAAAGGCAAGGCACGTAATGTGGACTATATGTCATCGTGCAAATTAAGAGTATTGGAGAGATTTTTCTTGTATAAATATGTCTGGACTGGAGAGGCAATGGCTGTGAACATGCCGTGCACAATTCGAGATTTCAGGGATTGCCACCACCTGGATTCATAATTTCAGTTTTCAAACTCTTCCACTGCAGAGTTAACCTTGCACAAACTGTAGCTTTACACATAAGCCGACTGTACATTTGCATCAATTGTACATTTCCATTAATTAACACTTTGCATTCCTTTTTTTTCTTGTAAACACAAGCTTTAGAAGCTGATGGCCAAATGCATATGCTCTTGATCTTATCGTGAACATTTTCAACTAAAATGCCATTTTTACACACTATGTGTGTCTTGTTTCTTTACTTATGTTCGATTATTTTTTTCCCCCCAAAATAAATTAAAAAAAATCTCCCCATATAGGTGGGAAGGGCTCAAAAGAAGTGCTGGTTTTGCTCAGCGCTGCACAGGTAGCTTAGTGCTTTTCTTCAACTGCCTTTCACGCTTGATGTTTTTCTCATGTGAGGAGACGGATATGTGACTGAAATCAAATTCAAATGTTTCCTTGAACATTTTTTACCCATAAAACCATTTAATATTTATCCCCCTTCCTTTAGAGTCTTAGGGCTGACAGACTGATAGCTTCCCTTCAAAAATTCAATTGCACTTGCCTCTATCGAGATTTTCTTATTCTCCGTCTTTTTTAAAAATCCTTTTGTAAAGGAGTTGCAAATTCTTTAATGAGGGGTCCAATCTCAAGTCTAATGTTTAGTGTTTTTTGAAAACCGCATCAAGAGTTCTCAACCCTTACCGTAAGTGTTTACATTATTCTTGAAGTAAGTAAGCAGTAAAGAAAAAACAAAGTCAACACATTTTTCTGAACAAAGAGTCATATCACAGTAAACTGAAATCAAACGGAAGAAGAAACACTCTGAATTCACAATTTTTGTTCCTATGGTGTACACAGTGAATCGTTTGACGTGGGGAAGCCTCTTTTCAAGAGGTGGGAGAGCTTTAGAGTCTCGGAGCCATCCACCAGGCAGAGGTTGTTGATAGGCAGACCTCTTCACTAGTGTGTGTGTGTGTGTGTGTTTGTTTGTGTGTGTGTGTGTGTGTAAATCGAGATTTTACATCTTCCCCGGGTATGGAAAAATAGTAGGAATTGCCGCTAAGAGACTAGAGTGTCATGCAATAAAACATTAAGGCATCTATACATCACAGTAATGGATCGAGAAGTTCTGCAAACACAACAACTGACTGGTGGGTGGTGGGTGTGTGGGCTGGGCTGGGCGAGGACACGGCAGACCTGAAGCTTTTTCTTTTCTTTTTTTTCCTTTCCTCTGAGCCAACCCTCATCTTCACGGCCAGTGTCCATCGTGGGGAGGGACGGGAGCGGGTAGGGACGTGGAAGTGAGCGAGATTGAGGGTTGAGCGGTGGGGGGGGGGGCGAGTGGAGATTGTGCAGCTCGTGCTGCTTTGCTGGTTTCATCCATGGCTGCGGACACCTGCAGTGCTAGCTCTGCACCACCAACACCTCCACCCACCCATCCACCCGGGGAAGTGTGGGAGGGGGGGGTCCATCCGGTCCTCTCTGGGTTCAGTTCCCTGTCTCAGCGGGGACCAGCGGCTCACCAATGATGTTTATGCTGTAGTTCTGGTGGACATTTGTTGGCAGAATCGGAGTCCCGTTCGACACTTGGAATGGAACTAAGCTCGCCCAGGTACCAGGACTGAGGATAGAGGAGAAAAAGAAACAGACACAGAGAGACAGAGAGAGAGAGATTAGTCACATGCCATTAACTAGTTTGTGCAGAATGCAGTCAAAATCAGATTCTTTCTTTCAATTATCCTGAACACTGCTTCGCTAATGACCAGCGTCACTGCTCTGCTGACAGTCATCAAAGTTCAAGGTCTTCTTTTTTTTTTTTTCTCCTCCTCTTCGTTTTGTTTTGTTCAGACAGAGACGGCGGAGAGAAAAAAAAAAGAAAGAAAGAAAGCGGCAGCACTAGCTCGTTAATCTAAGCTGAGGTGATTCCACTTGATTCCCAGAGAAGGACATCATGTGAGAGGGCCGTGACGCAGTCCCTCTTCTCTGCATTGACAGCGGTATAGAAAAGCATGAGGGGGAGAGTGCGATTGGTGATGGTGGTGGTGGTGGGGGGGGGGGGGGGGGGGGGAGTCGTGGGTATAAGTGGGGGGGTCCCTACACAAAGCTGTCCCATCCCTATTCATCTCACGCTAATGGCAAAACAACACAGTGATTGTTCCTGGGGAGCAACGGTGCTAACTGAAAACGCGAGTGGGAACAAACAGCATGTTGTTCCCGAGGGGTGCTGCGCTACGTAGATGTCAGATAATTAGCCCCCCCACCCCCCACTCTACCCCCCCCACCCGCCTCTCGCCTGCTTCGTCTACCCCACAGGCCCCCAGTGTGCACTCATCTAACACCCCCTCCACCTTCCACATCACCACTGCTAAGTCTGAGAATACCTGTGTTGCACGTTCGCAAACCGATTCTCTAAAAGTTTTACAACGTGCTCAAGTACAGCTAAGAACGGCTAAAACTTGGATGAAGACGACTGAAGCGAATCAGGAAAGAAGGATGAGCAAACAAAGTGTGGAAAAATAAAGCAAGGGGGGGGGGAGAAAAAAAAAGTAGACAAGAATGAATGTTGGGAGAAGACGGTTGAGAAAGAGGAGAGTGGCTCAACTCTGAAGATGCTTGTACGCAGAGGTGGAACACACACTTGTTTCTTTGTGAAACGTCCCGTTTAGACAACGCTGTCTGCATTCATAAAAGCAACTGATCACCCAGTCTGCATTTTATACAAATCGAGAGACACCATTGACTTTGCTTTCATTTAAAACAATGGAGGTGCAAATTCAATTCACCTCGAGGCCTGAAAGAGCCAGACTCTGATATGCTGTGAAAGACAGACACACGGAGATGTGATCAAAATAAAAACATCTTTAGAGATTGTGTTTCAGTGTGCAAAGAGTTAAAAAGAAACCTCAAGGCTAATCCTCTCTAGCAGTTTTTTTCCCCCTGTCCAACCCGTCCTCATGTTATCCTCTCTCCTGCTTTCTTCCCTCCCTCCTTCTCTCTTTCGCCCTGCCAAAAATCATCGGACAGGAAACGGGGGATTAAGTTTTTCCTACCTTGCTGAACAAAGAGCGCACAGAGCGGCCAAGAGCTGCAGCGTTCTCCTTTTCCCGTTTTTTCTTTCTTTCTTTCTCCCTCCCTCCTTACATCGCTCTGTGTTTCTCTTTCCCTATGAAACTCCTCTCAGGTAATGGCTTACATTAGGGGGGACCACACAGCTACAAAAGCGTACTCGCGGGCCTTTGTGCGCACTAAACCCGGCAGATCGGTTATAATCTTGTTAAAAATCGATGGCTGTCAGTCCATATCTGCATCCTATAACCTAAAGCTGAGCTGTGCCGGTCTTTTCATGTAAAGAAAACCTCTCCTATCAGTCTGGATCGCAAAATGGGGGCCTGAAATCATCCCATCACTGCTAATTGAGACCTGCAGATTTGCCTTATTAGTTAGACTGAACTTTAAACACAAAATGTGCAGGATGTGAGGGCTCAATCCAGAGTGAGCTAGATCCTTTGCCTTATCTATCATTTAAATCATATACAGGAGAAGCTGGAAACATTTTCTGTATTGTTGTTCAGATACATCAAAAATGTCCCTTTTGCAGCAATTTGGAGCCACCAAGCTTTAAAATGCCACTATTTGTCTCCATATATGTTGTTTTTTTCATGGCTCTGCACTCCAAGCAGCCCTGGACACAAGTAAAACCTGACCTCCACTGATGGATCTCCTTAGGTAACCTTCAAGATGGCTTCCCTCTGCCCTGTCCAGCTCCCAAACCTCACTAATTCTACTCCCTGCAAGCACAGCCCGGGCATACAGCGTGCTTCGTTTAAGGATTAGCTCCCTAAATTAGATTATCTAATGGCATCTTAATGGATTGCTGACCCATTTCCTGCACAATGGCAACATGCGAGTCTGGCAGCGTTTTAATTTGGGGCTAGCACTGAAGAGGCAAAGCGGAGAGCTCCGTTAAAGGGCAAGCGAGATAAAAGAGAAATCTGACTGATTCCATCTATACGTTAAAAAAGGTTTTGCGCGAATAATCCATCAAAAGAGAGAAAAAAAATGATAATAGAATTACCTTCCCATCCTCAAAACAGAATAAACTAATAACTAAATTCAGTTGGGATCTATTTTATCTGCACTCATTACTGTACACTCGCATGGAGAAAAGAGGTGGAGTTGGCCGGTGTGTGAGTGCTGCAGGGGGACATTTCACTCTGCTACCTCCACTGGTCTATTAGGAGGCCTGTTGAAGGGGTTCTGCTGTGTGCATGTGTGTTTGTAACTTCAGCGGGGTGCAAAATGAACTGTACACACACACACACACACACACTCGCACACACACACACACACATAGATGCACACTACACTTCCAGGGAAAAAGTGGAAAAGGGAGACGTAACAGGAAAAGGCTTAGCTCAGCTTGCTCGCTCTGCCATGGTGAAATGGTTCAGGTTTTTTCCCCCCAGAGAGGGAGAGATACAGTGTGGAGGCAGAGGGAGATGAGGGGGGGGGGGGGCTGATGGTTGGTGTTCTGTTACTTTAAGTTAAAGAGAGTAAAGCATGACTTCAGCATAAAGCCAAACAAAGCTAGGCTTGTTAAAATGTGGAAAGTAAAGCTACATGGCTAAAAAGGTGACCTGAAACGACTTCTTTCGTTCTACACAGTTTGACTTCATTTGTTCTATTTAGCTCATGACTTCATGAAATGCTGTTTCTGTTTGTTGTGAATCCAAGAGGAAGTTTGGAAAGGCGAAATCATTTTGCAGCATTTGTCGTCTGTCAGTGAGGAATAAAAAGCAGTGAAATACAATCGAGACAAATCCTTAAATTTGTTTCTTTTACTAGATAAGAGGAAAAAAATGTGGTTTCTACTTTCTCAAGACTAGGATTTTATTTATTTGAATGTTTATTTTAAGAAAATGCAATTCAGAAATGTTCTCTGTGAAGCGCTGATGCAATCTTACAAAGAACTCCAGATTGTTAGCCAAAAAGCTGGCCAAAAAGAAAGAAACAAACCAATCCTAAAATATTCCTCAGCCCATTCTAGCTTCTCTGAGGGCTTGACAGCAAATTATTTGAAAAAAAAAGAAAAGAAAAAAAAGCTGGTCAGTTCTGGCACAGGTGGAAAATAATGTACTAGAAAACAGATGAAGGAACAGAGAGGAAAGAAAAAGCATGAGAGAGACAAGAAAATGTGTGTGAGTCCAAAGGGTTAAATCCTGGGACAGACTCTCCTCTTGCAGCAACTGACCAGTTTAATTACATTTATATCTGAATTTTTATGTAAAATATGTGAATTTCTGAAATGTGAAATGTGAGGACAATCAAGAAAATCATACATTATATGTCATTATTGATTTTAATTGTATGTGTGTGTGTGTGTGTGTGTGTGTTAGTGAGTGTGTGTGTGTGTGTGTGTGTGTGTGTGTGTGTGTGTGTGTGTGTGGTGTGTGTGAGAGACACAAAGAGACGGCATGAAAGAATGAAAAGGTTACCTTTGCCAAGTAATCCCCAAAGTGTCGTCAGTGGCACTGGGGCCATAATGCCTGCCGTTTTGAGTCACGCTCCAGTCACACTTCCTCAGCTGTCAATTGAAACCTAGCAGTCAGATCACTGGGCCAAGACAACTTCCACTTCAGATTACACTACAACTCAACACTGTATACACAAAAAAAATGCATGCAGAAGAGCCTAAAGCAAAAGCAGCAGAAATTAAAAAATGATTCCAAAATTAGTCCTAATTGTTATTGGCAACATGAAAATGGAATCAGTGTATTCATTATTTGTTGTGGGGGAGAAAATAACAGTTAAATCAAAGCTATGGATAAAATAGACAGAAAGAAAAAGCATGCAATCACAGTTAGTGGTGACAGCTAACCTGGAAGTAAAAAAAACTGAGTTAGTTACAAAATGTGAGTGGCATCATAATGATAGTTCATCTGTGAGGTGGTTATTTATTTTTTTATTTATTTATTTTTTTTTAGCTGGTTAGCCAATGAAGCCATGCAATCCACTGGATGCATGCACCCTGTTGATAATCATTGCTTCACTGTAAGTGCACTTTCTGACTCAGGATGGAGTACGCATGCCCTCAAGCATGCAGAGTTTTTTTCATTAGCTAACTGTTTTTATTGATTAGGGGTCAAAATTACAATGAAGTTAAACAGGCACGCACACACACAGACACACAGACACACACACACACACACACACACACACACACACACGCGCACACACACACACACACACACACAAAACCCCTTTCCCCCCCTCTTTAAGACATGCCAACCTTACATACAGATTACAAATTACTGCGAGAGAGAAAAAGCCACACACAAACTGTGTCTCCTTTGCATGCATTATGCGAGCGCACGTGTCTGCAATCCAGCTGAGAGCTATCTCTGCCAATACCAACCTAACCTTGCCCTGTGGTCAACACATTCATTTAGTAATGCATCGGGATAAAACTGCACTGTTAGCACTCTGCGTGCAGTGGCAGACGTTTTGCAGAGGCTCTTAAGAGGGATTTAATCAGATATACGCATACACTGAATATTCAAAGCCATTTACAGCGGTCAAGAAATGTGTTCTTTTTCCTCCGAG
Organism: Scomber scombrus; assembly: GCF_963691925.1. Classification (NCBI taxonomy): domain Eukaryota; kingdom Metazoa; phylum Chordata; class Actinopteri; order Scombriformes; family Scombridae; genus Scomber; species Scomber scombrus. Next base: position 15,842,084 of record NC_084992.1, on the reverse strand, counting down.
CACCTGGACGAACACATCAGGAGACGATGATGGTTTCCTACTTAAGCCATACTTAAATTCAGCCATGTGTTTTTGTTATATTCCTTCTTTTTCTTTTTTCTTTTTTGGAACAAATGTGAAAAATGACCAAGAACTGAATTGCTGGATCTTCCTAAAAGCCTTTGACATAATACCCGTCTGTTATATTACAATTTCAAATTATTCGTTTTATTTGATCAATTGCTTTGAAAAGATGCTAAATAAAACAGAACAGACAGTGAATCTTGTTCATTCTAGTGTTTTCTTTCTGTATTTATCGCATGTTGAGAGACTGAACCCCCTTGCCACTCCCGCACCCTCCAGCATGACAAAAGCTTGGAGAGAATGTGCGGGTTGGGCCAGACGCTCGGTGCCACTGCTCCTCAAGGGGCTCGCCATCTGTCCACTGGCACCGGCACATCAGAGTGGCACGGGCAGCGGGGAAAGGGGGACGGAGCCGGGGAACGTTAGCAAACAGATGCAGGCAGATTGTGGATTAGGATCCTTCCTTAGATAATACCAAATGACATCTGATCACGGATCTTTCCCTGCGGAATGCTAGATGGTGGCATTCCCTCGAGGGGTTAACCAAGGCGAGAGATGAATGGAGGGTTTTCACACATTCACTGCCTGGGAATCGTAGAGCAGGTGTGGGAGCGTGTGGTGGTGTTGTTTTGTTTTTTTCATTTTTGAAACCTAGTGCGTGTGTGTGTGTGTGTGTGTGTATATGACTTCTATTTTAGTGGTGCTACATTTTAAAATAGGCACTCCTCTGAAATGTAAGTTGTTTTAACCTTTATTACCAAGTTATCGGATGACAATCAAGTTATTTTATTGTAATGAAATTATCTAATTATCAGTCGTGGTTTGGACTTAACACTGTGGTGCAGTTTGAAAATGGATCCAGGAGATCTACAGTATGTTCATGCTATACTATTAAAACAAAGACTCCTTTCTCCCAAAAAATTCCTGAAATTATTCATAAAAGCGCTTCCTGACTTCTGTTTTTCCTTTATATAAAAAAAAGAATATCAAAGTTAACTCTGACAGCAGCGAGGCAGATGCACTGCGAGTTATAGCCTCTATCCATCATACAGACAGACAGACAAAGAACAGTGCACCTTCAAGATCCTGTCCCAATGCTGACCACACTTTAAAAACACACAACTTCAACTGTGGTGAATCTCACGCATCTCTCTAAGCGTGTGTGTGTGATGTGTTTTCCCTTTCCTACCCTTTTTGCCTTGTGACAAAAACCAACTCAAAGTGTTACTGAGCCTCGTGGATCCCACACAATAAACATCCCATCATCAGATGAGGACAATGACAGAGCATTCAGTGAAAGTGTTTAGTCCTGAGGGAGTGGCTCGGTGTCGGCCAGCTCGGCGAGGCCAGAACTCGGGCCGTTAAATCACACCACGGAAAACAAAAACAACTGTGACAAGCAGAAGCATGATGAATCAATGTGAAGACTGTTTAGAGTTCCTTAAGCCGACAAGTACATTTATTCATCTGGATGTAGCATGTAATAACCTTCCAGAAAGTTGTCACTGCTTACAAATCTAATGCTCTTCTTTAACATTTTAAGCCGCCGTACTCATGACGTGACTCTGAAAATGAGCCGATCAAAATAAATTCTGTTCTACATGACAAAAACGTGCTTGAGGATAATTCAATTTTGGATAATTACTAATTATCAAATAAAAATAAGAGTAAATTGTTATCTTTTCATTACATCCCCACTCTGTGTTTCTTAAGAGGACAGAACTAGAAAGATCTGGCTGATTTACACTTCAAAATCTGGAACAAAACGGGCCTCTCGGGGCAAGGCTCCTGGACAAAATTCAGCAGATCAAGCAGCTACGCTCTGACTGCTGCTGTCTTGTGTAGTCACTTTGTGCCCCAATGAAAGAAGTAGCAGGGCTACTAGAAAATGTGGAGGACAAACTCCGCAACATCAGCCAAGTGAATCCTCCCTCTCCTCCTCCTTCTCCTTCCAAGTGAAATAAAAGCGACTGCTGACAAACTCAACATCTTTTTTTTTTTCTTCTTCTTCTTGCCTACCGATTTTAGGAAAAATGGGGAGAAAGAAAAAGGCAGAGAGGAAGAAAATAAAAGGAAGAAATGCAAAGAGAGAGAGAGGAGCGAGGAAACAGAGGGCAGCTTTGTCATTTTTACTGAAAATTGAAAAAAAAAATAGCGAGCTGAGGAGAAACCTAGCGATCATTATGTAGCCGCGTGCAGATGCATTCAATTAGTTGTGGTTGGAAAAGCCTTGGCCTCAGACCAGCACTTTCAATAAGATGGGGTGGGGGAGAGCACTCTCTCCCGTCCGACAACACCGCAACACTCCTAACCTCACAGACGCACACAAACACACACGCACACGCACACACACACACACACACACACACACACACACACACACACACACACACACACACACACACACACAGACACACACACCAGGTCACCACATCTGTCATAGGACCACTGCTGGGGCAACCGCGTGACGCCAACGCTAAATATTCAACTTGTGTACTGTAAATGAGAGAGTGTACTGATTACACTTGGTATGTGTGTGTGTGTACAGCTTGTGTGTGTGTGTGTGTCTGTGTGTGTGTCTCTGTGTGTGTGTGTGTGTGTGTGTGTGTGTCTGAGCTCACACAGTAATGTCTGAAGGAAACAGAGTTGAGCACATTACACTCTAAGAGACACCCACATGTCCCATCCATCCTCAGAGTAGTGGCCACACAATGACAGTGAATTTCCTCACACCTTCATTTCTTTCTTTAAAATGACCTTAAGGAAAGAGAAATGCTTTTCTGTTCTATACTGAGAGATTTAACTTGAACTAACTCATCTTTCAAAAATCAATAATTTAATAGAAAAGGCAGTCATTGCTGACATAAAGTTAATCTTAAATTGCTCTCTATTTAAGTGCAATTTGACAGAAGAGTTGAGCAGTTGTGCTATATAAAATACATCAAATACATTCAAATTCAGACATGCTGAAGATAGTTTATTTAAAGGGTCTCTTAGAATAAAAATACCAGCTTTTTTTCTCATAAGTGAATCAAAAGTGTTAGTAACACTAAATTGTTTTTGATAAGATTAACACATCAGTAAGTAGAAAACAGCATGGTGTAATTTAAAGCAAAAAGATTTGAATATAAGTAGGACCTGCTATCTTTAGCTGTGTTAAGCCTTAATCCCTTTGAGGTCGGAAAAAAACTTGATATGTTGCTAATTTTTTATGCCAACAGTGACTGCTATGCCTGACCTCGGTCTACAAGAGCTCTGATCTGACAAGACAATTTAATGCTTTCTACAAATCAAACTCAGAGCGCGAGGGCAGGGATTTCACATCTGATGTGCGGGGAGATGTGGGACAGAAAAAAAATGAAAGGGATAAAGAGGAGCAGGTGAGCAGGAGGGGGGAGATCTCACCTGTTGCTGGTGGAGGAAGGCGGGGTCTCTGGGGCTCAGGCCTACAAAGCGATTAGCCGTCGGGGTGCCAGGGGCTGAGTAGCCTGTTTAATACACCATTGAAAAAAACACAAATACATGCTCGCATTACAATTAGTATTTCAAGAATTTACAGGTAGCTGTTGCTTTTATTCACAGTGACTTAAACTAAGTGCACTATAAATTTGAAGTCAGTCAATAATGTTATTAACACAATAGGAAATGCAGGTGGAGTCCCACAGGGTTATATTTTGGACCCACTCTGATTCTTCAGTTATACATTTAGACATTTCTTCAATAGACATGACATCAATTTGCACAAATACAAATCTGCTGTCCACATAATGTTTGTATTAGTTTGTCATCTTTTTATTGATGTTTTAGTTTTTGAACCATTAATAATAACTTAATATTGGTTTTGTTGAATTTATCTTCTCACCTCGCTGCAGTGATGTAATAGTGTACTTAAGGGTGTGTCAGTACACTGTTACTTCATTGTTGTGTTTGGTTTCAGGTGCAACAAAGCACACTTTTGACCAGCCAACTTGCAACAGACTTGAATCTTGCAAACAGAGAAGGCATGGCAACGCTGACATAACTGAGATTTCGGCTTGGATACATTATTCTTGTAACTCATCTGTTGTTACAAGCTCAGAACTATGATCAGTAGTGTGTGTCATTACTGATGGGATACTGCCTGCCGCCCAGGCATCCGGACTCACCTTCTGTAGATGTGGTGATGGGCTTAGTGTCGGGCATGGAGAGCGAGACGGGTCTCACAGCGCCGTGGTGTGGGGAGGGAGCCAGGACTGGGGTGAAGTGGCCCGGGACCTTTCCTACCACTTGACCACTGCTGTTGGGCTGCAGATGGGACACAGACAACCAGAAAATACAATTCGACATGAGTATTTCATTTCAAAGGATCATTTATTTTGTTCAGATATTCATGCCAAACATGGGTGGAGTGGTTTACTCCGTTTCTGGATTTGATCAACTTCTGATTTGGTTTGTTTGCTTTTCTGCTTGAGGAAACAAAAAACAAAACAAGAAATCTGAATTGAGGCAAAAAGCCCAGATAATCATGCTTTGCTAAATGTGTACATACAGGAACTGCATTTGTTTTGGCTACCACCAAAACCTCTTCACCTTATGAGAGAACCGACAAACTGTGTCCAGCGACTTGTGTTTACAAGCTCTTGCTCGCTTGTAAATGTGCAGTTGGGCAGATCTCAATAAACCAATACAAGCATGTAACAAACTGTGCTTTTCCAAAGGGGTTTGTGTCAAACAAGATGAATGTCATATCACACCCTTACGTGCCTCTGTTTCCGGAGGACTTAACTCCTCTTAACTGCTCTGCTTGCCCTCGGAGACTTAAAATCAGCAACAAAAGGTGACTGGACGGCTCAGTCCTACATTTAAAGCTCTGCCTGAAGAAAAGATTTTAGTACTTTCAGTTGCTGTGTTGTCACAGTTATTACTAATACTCTGGGGGGCACGAGCCACAATAGATCCTCAGTCACCGAGGATGGATTTCCTACATGATTTTACACAATGATTTTAATGGCGCTCATAAATGGAATTTAGGAGGACCCAGGCGTGAAAAGACAGAGGGAGCTGCGTAGTGACCTGTTACAATGGTGTGAATGTGCGAGTATAGAGAGCAAGGCAGAGAGACTATATATATAGAGAAGGAAATAAAGGAAGCTAGTGGGAGCTACTCTTTCAGACGGCTGGAGACTGTCTGGGGCGTTCATTTCAGGGCCGCCCTAAGTTCAAAACTCAAACAGGCCTTTTTGGAAAAGAATTGTGTCCACAGGGTTCCCTTCCGATGTGAATAGAATGTTTAATTAGAGTGTAATATAATCTGCGTTAAAGCAAGCATAAAAACATTCTGGCACTCGTCCATGGGATTATAAGCACTGTGTTATTTGCTGAGCCTCCCTCCCTCCCTTCCTCCCCCAACTGGTCTTCTAGCGCTCTCTCTTCCCTACTGGACCCCACCTCGCTCGCCACCCTCCTCCCTTCCTCCCCTCCCTTTCTCTCATTTCTCCAGCACCCCAGCAGAGGGCCAGTTAATTCTGCACAAGAGCCGGGCCCCGGCAACGGCAAATATTTACAACCTTTATCATTCCCCGCGGTTTTTCTCTAGAGTAACACTGCCCCCCCACCCCTTACCCTCCCCTCCCCTCCACAACCCCCTCCCCCCACCCCCACCAACCCGCTCCCTGCTCCGGAGATGGAGCCGTCTACGAGGCCTTTGTTTACAGTGAGAACAGCGGGGATATAAAACTCACATAAATATCACACAGCTCTCTCATCTATAGAGACGCCTGCTCTCTCTCTCTCTCTCTCTCTCTCTCTCTCTCTCTCTCTCTCTCTCTCGCTCTCCAACACACTGGCCGCAGTGTGTACCCTGAATGTATAAAAGCCCTAAGCTATTTGATTTACTACAATGTCTTGATACAGTTTTGTATGTCACGTGTGACTGCAAGTGCAATAGTTTGGGTGACTTTTTTATGGAGTTTCATGGACTGTTTTTTTTTCAAACAGACAATATACGCTTCTTTGTCACAAGAAGTGGTCCGAAAAAGTTCAGTCTAGGGTTGCCTGCAAAATGAAAAGTGGTTTAATTTTACTATGATTTAAATCACTGTAAAATACATTTAACTCTCTAGGATGACAGGCTTGACTCTGACCAATATGGTCATATAATATAAAATAATAATGTTCCCACATAAGGGCAGGCAGCCCAGCACTAAAACAAGAATGATGTGTCCATTTAGGGTTTCCAAGGACAAAATATTATCAAATAGTGGTCAGCTTAAAGGCTTCATTTTGGGTCTAATTTGGGGTTTGTAATATGATTTTTAAGACTTTCTGGACAGCACTGGGAAAGTGCTGTTTCATAAAGATATCAACATTTCATTCTAACCTTTCCCATAAATAAAGAGAATGACCAGGAGCAGGTTTTGTATAAAAGACAAAATAAGCAAAACAGGATGATATTTCTGTACTTGCAAATGCACCAATGAGGCAGTAATGAAATAATGACAAATGCATGCTATAATTTATCTTATCTTTAATCTCTTTAGGTCAGATGGGAGTAGAGCCGAACGAGATAACAAAGAACTACTCGAGGCCATGAAAGCCGTGCCAAACCAGCCTCTGACTTCTGGCCAGCAAACTGGCTTGTCTCCTTGAAAAAAAAAAAAGAATAAAAAGAAGACTGACCTGGCTGCTCTGCGGGCTGGACGGGTCGTATGACGGCACGTAGCTCTTGAGGGGATCAGCAGGGTTGAGGTGGGGCGGGTAGCGGATGGTGGTGTGCGAGAAGTAGGGTGACGGCGCCGGGGGCAAGATAGCCGAGGCTGAGAACTGCAAGGGCGAGTGTGGAGGGGGGCTCCTCGTCGATATAACTGCAGGACACAAAGAAGAGGAGATAAAGACTGAGTGTGGGAGAGGCAGTTCAGATAAAGCGATCATCATTGATCGTCGAGGGCAAATTGACTATCGGCATAGATTTTTCAACTGTGTTCATGAGGAAACGGTTGATTAGAGCTCCAGATTCAGTGGGAGAGCTGGTGGGACTCACCACTGTGTCCTACACCTGTTAGGCCTGGGTGATGAGGCTGAGGGAAAGTGCTGAGTCGTGGTGAGGAGTCCTGTGGGGAGGTGGGGCTGAACAGCGGCTTCTCTGGCTTCTTCATGGTAGGAGAGGACATGTCTGCTGGTAGGAAAAACAAGCACACAAACACACACATGCTTGTCATTTATTCGCGCTGATTTGCACAGAACTAAATAGCAGAAAGTGAAGAAAAAGACAGATTCTTACAGTAAAATGACTTCATATCTGAACAAGAATATACATGGCAAGATGAACTTTTCTTAGAATGAGCTTTAGGTTTGTTGCTGAAAATTGATTACAACATTTCCCTATAGCTTTAAGGAATTAAGTGTCAAAATGAAGTATGGTTCAAATTAACTAGAATTGGATTTGGATGGGATTAGTATTCTCAGGGGACCCAGTTTTTCAGCAAAAGCAGAATTTACTTTGCAAATTACAGACATGGAAAATTAGCATGGGTCAAAATCTCTGGAATCATGACTAATCACTGGACATCCCCAAGAAATATGAGTCCTGTGAATATTCTGCTTTTGTCGTCTCTGAGCAGACAATTATATCCAGTGAACTGACGCGCACTTGTAAAGCAGCCGGTCCCTCAAAAAGGATTTAAGAATTTCAAGACCCTCACGTAATCTTAAATAGAATATTACACTGTAACATCTGCTCTCCTCGGCCTTACACGGTGTCTGACAAGCTACTGTAATTCCCCATGAATAATCCCAAAGGCTCAGCGAAAGACATGAAATTTGTTTAGAAGATCTGTGTATTTCTATAAGGTAAAGTATGTGCAAAAACTTGTACAAGTCGCTCATTATTGCTGCTCTTCACTTTCATGAGCAAGGTTCTGCTGTCACGGCGGTGTGGTTTTCAATTTTCCGTGGTGAGACACTGTCTGAAGGGAACGTGATAACAAATAGATGCGAGAGGCAATGGCCTATGTCTGCTTCTTCTATGAACATTCATCAAGTGCTTTTCTGGTCTGTCACAGATTCTTGAGGTGTATAACTTTCAAATCATCCATCTCTGACCCCCCCAAAAATAAGCTACATAAACCCTGTTGTTGGGGCGTTGCTATAATATTAGTCTCTTTTCCTACAACAGGGAAGGATCCACCCGAGCGACGGGAAGAATCACTCATCTCCAGAAAAGAGAGCGACAAAGGTGGCTGGAATTCAGGGGGATTTCCCAGTCTGAGGTTGCAAGAGGATACAGGCTTAAGTGCTTTCATTTTTGTGTCAAAGGCAGAAATACCTTTCTGAAGATTGATACTGCTGCTTAATGTTTCCATGTAAGAAAAAAAAAAAAAAAAAAAAATATATATATATATAGGAACTATTTTCTGCGGTGGAGGCGTTCAACTTTTCCTCTCTTCTGCTAATTAAATCCTTCAGAGAAGTGAGTGGACTGCCTCGGGAAATGATTCTGGACAATTAATTACAAGTCATTAAACACATTAAATAGTTTAAATAAAAGACTCCTTGCATTTAGACAAGATCAGTTGTCTTTCACTATCTCATATCTTTTGTATTAAAAGGGTAAATGTGTGCTTGTGCATGAAAAAGTCTAATTCAAGTGTACAGTACTTTCCCAGAGTAAAATGAGAGAGAAACAATTCCTCCTGCTACATGGTGAGGTTTTGTCGAACGACATCCATGTGCGAGAAATGACCGCTTGGCACTTGGGAGGCCTCATATGGGTTTAATATCACCCCACTTCTCATTTATTCTCTCCTGACAGAATAATGGCTGTCTTTGGAGAGTTTCCTACCCACTGCTTTCCCTTTTCTCCTCGCCCAGAGTGTCTAAGTTTACGCAGAGCAAAACTCTAAGGCCGTGTGCAGAGAGACAGTCTGAAATTTCATGTACCCACATTGGGCTGTGGTTAAATCCCACCAGTGCTGTGTCTCTTGTGTATCATCTGATGTTTTCCTCTCTCAGCCTTCACACTTATTATGTTAGAATTGAAAAACAATACATAAGGGGACTGGAACGAAAAACAGGAAGAGGAGGTGTGCGGAGTTAAAACAGAAGTTAGGACCACAGAAGGCCTTGCCGAAGAAAAAGGTGGGACTTTTTATTTTCCAATCATTTTTGTCTGTGAGACGTATCGTTTCCTAAGACCTCTGTTAGTTAAATCCAGAGGCGGTGCGGGCGCCAGAGTGTGGAGAGAAGTCAGCGGAGAGTGAGAATGATCCGGAAACACGGGACGGTGAGGCCTTAATTAAAAGGGGCGACGGGCTCTGCTCTGCACCAGGAGACAACGTAATGAGACATGCAAGCTGTCCCGTGAGGATCTCGCTTTCTCTCTTGAACAGAAACAAGCATGCACAAGAGCATGCTCGTCTCCCTGATACACACATCTCTACTTTTTCAATGAGCCACAAGTGTGGGATTATTAGGCAAGCGTTATTTCTTGAGCAGTCCTGCACAATACAGCTGGCACATGATTATTAAAACTCTACTGATAGGGTATTTCTCTTAAATTCAGCCAAGATGCATGTCCCAATTTCCTGAGGAGAGATTATCTGATATGTTTGCCCTGCAGGTCTAATAGTTCCACATGAGGTTTGTAAACAGGAATCCTACCAGAACAGCAATTCAGAGGGTATTTCTGCGCTCTCCATGTGTAGAAATTGAGATTTCTACCATGTAAAAACTTGCATTTGCTTCTGTAATGTTCCTAGCATGGAAGAAAAACCTGTTATGAAGCTATAGGTAACATGAATAAACATACTGCCCCTCATTTTTACCAAGTAGTGAATTTCAGTTAGGACAGACTGTTCTCATAGCATACTCTGCATTGGGGAATCCAACCTTTTCTTTGAGTAGGCGACAGGTGTGAGAGAATGCAGATTTACATTCAGACAGCGGTTCAAATGGATTTAAACATTTATATAACTGCGGACGCCTGGCGCTATCTCTGTCATGGTATGTATTTTAAGAGGGTGGAACAGGTTCATGGCCAGAGAAAACAGATGCACTTCATCCGCAATGGGTGGCGGTACTGAACGAGTGGCGGCATTGAAGCACTTTGTAGTTTATGACAAGCTTGAGAGTTAAAGAGAGTTCAGCTGCTGTTTGAAAAACAAGGCGAGGTATTCATTTTAATCAAACCTGTTGTCATGCTATGAGGATGTAAAAAGGATGAAAGAATAATGCTCTTCTATCCTTCACTGAGTACGTCAACATGCTCTCATTCCAGTGGCCATGCCCAACACTTAATTTATGCAACTGTATGACCGTGATGCAGGATGTCACTGAAAAAGTGCACCCATGCATGACAAACCTCCCATAGGTAAATAAAGGAGGTCAAACAGAAACAGGAAAATCACCTCCGTCTCTATCGTGCCAGTTTGCCCGACTGCTGGCTGGTGAGCTGGGTGACGAGTAGAAGTCGGGTCCAGTCGGGCTGGTGTCCATGTTCTCGTCCATGCTGACGGTTTTGGGCCTTTTGCTTTGGGAAAATGGAGAAGTGCATTTTAGTATCATGACTTTCAAGTTGGCTAGATAGAGTTTGGAGTGGTCGGGCCGGATGTTTAGCATTGATTATCTTGGACTGTGTGAGGATTTAGTTAGAAAATTAACAATACATAAAAAATGTATATGAATATAAAAAGGTCTTGGAAACAGGTTATGCACTGCCTCTGGCTAATCCTCATTTTTGCATTAATTATAATATTACAAATGAAAACAATGTGACTGCTCTGATTTTAGAATGGAGCAGCTTTTCATCTCCATCTGTAGTTTTTCTGCTGACAACTTACGCTGACCTGCCGGGAGGGGAGGACAGGGAGCGATGCAGCCCCACGCCGGAGTTCAGGTCGTGATAGTAGGGTTGGCTGGGCATGTCTGCCATGGAGAAGTTTACCGCTGCACCGTGGGTGATGGGCACTGCAGAGGACACAGAGACAACAAAGAGAGATGGTTATATGCTGAGATCACACTGAAGACAGAGCTCAATGTCAGCACTGTTGTATGATTGTCAGATGCTTCTTTGCTTCCATCTAGAGACACGTAATTAATTGTGCAATAGCTTTACTGACTGTTATTGACGCTTTGTGTTTAGAGGGCCTGTGCATCAAATTAAGTGCTCCCTACACTCAGGTTAACAGTCTGAGTCTGACCATCATCATTCTGCCTAACGCTCTGATTAACAAGTCACAGCTTCCCACGTGGTTGTGGCTGCAAGCAGGAACATTTTCAAACAACCTGCAACTGCTTTTTCAATGTAATAATGACTCTTTTACTTTTTTGATTGTATGTTGAAATGATATTATTATTATTGTCCTCAGTAGTAGCATACATTATTTTCATTTCTTGCTTTAAGTTGGTGCCGTTTGGTGCAAGATAGAATAATTTATTATGTCTTAAAATTTGTACAAGCTCCGTATCGAAAGCAAAGCTCGGTAAACTTTTAACTTAATCCAGGTGCATCTACATTTTCTTCAACTGTATGGTTCAGTGTAGGACTCAGCGGTTTCCTCACAAAGTGATTTACAGTGGAAAAGGTGTTGTTTTCCACACTGCGGTCAAGGTGCGGGATATTGTTTCAAGGGAGGACGGGCCGCTGTTTACAGAACAAAAGGAGTTCGCCACCCATCCTCGCTCTGTCTCTCACACTCCCTCTGTCGCTCTCTCTCTCTCTCTCTCTCTCTCTCTCTCTCTCTTCAGTGTGTGGCCCACAAGGCAGCCTGCAGCTCGAGCGGTTGGTTGGTTTGGAGTCGATGAGAGGATGGAGTGTGTGGCGCCGTCTGTTGTGGTCTGAGGTTCACCACTGGCACGATCCCTCCGCCAGCCTCCGCCCTGGCAGCTCACTGTAGCGCTGGCAAAGGCCCCTACCCGCTGCTACCCATACCAAGCTGTCTGTGGAGGAATGCATCCGGCCCGAGGACGCTGAATACAAGTCCATTGTTTTTTTTTTATTTCATTCATGGCCGAGGATACCCCCAACCATCTCCCTCTCTGCTGGTTTCTCTCTTTCTCTCTTCTTGGCTCGGCACTTTATTTATGATGCCACTTGGCCGCCCTGCCAATCATCTCTGCCATTTAATAATATGGGCTTTGACTTCTAAGTTGAAAAAACCAGAGAATCAAACAATGATGCTGCAAAATATATAATCGCTTTCCACACGCTGCAGCTTAGCAGCAGATTTGACTCCTTTTTACTCTATGTGTGGATTACAGACAATGAACTGTCTTCACAAATGTATATCCGCAGTTTCATTCGCTCATGACTGCCCACATTTTCTGTTGACAAAATATCTGTACGCTTGCAGTCCCGGCTCCTGTTGCATTAATGAGAGCCCTCGTCGAAATGCTGGATTGCAAGTCAGCCTTGAACTCCGCAGCTCCCTTTGATGGACTTCAAAGAATGTCTCGACAGCCCGGAGAGTCGGCAGAGAAGCGCGATGACGGACGAGCGGCTGCTTAGATATCTTCCCAGGGAGTGACCGGCTGAGTGAGTGACAATTCCTGCGCGTCCGTCGACCTTTTTAAAATTCCAGCAAGAGTTCAGCGGGCTTTAGTGAAACCGGGCTCGGTCACATGAGAGCAAACACACCAGCGCGGCGGCCATCTGGTCAGGGGGCAAATTAAACACTAAACAAAAACACAATCTTTCAAAAGATGTTTAGTCTCTGAGCAGCGAATTGAATAAGTTCTGCCTTTCAAAGTGTGATGTGCGCGACGGTTAAGACAGCCTGGTCCATGCTTCTACACCATGAGCACTCTGATACAGCAGGTAAACACACAACAGGGCCGCCATTAAATACTATTCATGTTCCTAACTCATTCGCATTAAATGATCCTCATTAGGATGTAGAGCCAAAAGAAGTTGAGACTTTTTTGACAGAGCATTTTAAGGGCTGTAACTAACAATTACTTTCATTATCAATTAATGTCAAATATTTGATTAGATGTTTACTATCATAGAAAACTAAAGAAACCAGAAAAAATTCAAATTTAGCTTTTTTCTTTAAATGCATAAATAAAAATGATACATCAATTATGAAAATAGTTTTAATTAAAGGAAATGAACAATTTATTGATTAATTGGCTAATCATTGCAGCTCTAAACACACATGTGAGACACATGTTTTATGTTGTTTTATTTCCTTATGTGATGGAAGTGGGTTCAAATCAAACCCCATCTGGAGCTAGTTTAGACTCAGAATCAGCTAGTTGTGGACTTGACTTTAACTGCGTTTCCTAACTGTAACAGCGGGACGGGAATCCACAGAAGAGGTATGCTTGTTTTAAACAAAGGTTGACGAGGTTGACTGGAGTCTACGTCCCCCCCCTCCCGAGATCCAGCTCCAGCTCAGAGGCAGTACAGGTAAACAGTGCCTCGGGGTGCCTACCGCTCTCAGAGGCAGAGGAGCTGCTGGAAGAACAACCGTCAACGGCTTTGTGGAGGACAGACATGTCTATACAAATGCACGCAAGCTCATACAGACATCTGTGCAGTCATGTGTTTCTCTTATTGCAAAAGCAGACTGGCCAAACTGGATTTACCACAGCATAGTCATACGGTGGATTTCAGTAAATGCTCAGAGGTCAGGATTTGTAGGAGAAGCTGCAAGTTACTGAATTGTTTGTGACAGTTGCAGCGTGTATGCACATATATTCTTATGAATCACATCATCTTCAAACACCTGAGGACAAGTTTGAAGCCTCTGCAAAAACTGATGAGTGTTTTCAATTGTTCTACTTGTTAGACCTCTTCTCAGGACTCTGTGGGCATGTAGAGACTGCAATTGATTGACATTTCTCTGACTCTCCTAGTAATTTAATTACACCCGTTATGGCCGGGAAACAGTTCATCACAGCTTCATCATTCTTTTACATGCATGGCCTTCGGTGTCCTCGTGTGATTCCCAGCATAACCCCCCCTCTGCAGCCTGAGAAGAGGTCTAGCCAATGATAGGTGAAAGAGCAACTGAGAACACCTGTGCAGGTGTGTGGGGCGTTTACAAGGATGAAACAGCTATGTACTTACTTCTGGACACTCGCACCAGTTCTGAAACACTGAAGACTCCTGATTTGATGAAGCTGTCTTCCAAGTAGACTGTAGATACAAGAACAGATAGACACTCATTAGTAAATAGGCTACATCATTACTGTAACTGTGATTTTTAACTTAAAGCATTTGAAATGATAAAGTGTTATTCACAAGATACAATTACAATTAACAGATTTGATACGTCCACCAGCTACTGTCAACCATTCAAGCTCCACCAATCTCTCTTTTAATGTATCTTATTTCTTTTCTTTTTAAAAAAATAACATTTTATATTTAGAAGAGAACGTGAGCTGAGTAAGGAAAATCGGATGCTGATGGATAAGGTCACACATACAGAGACTGATCATTACACAGGGATATAAAGGAGAAATAAAGACAAATGCATCCAGAATCATTCGTCCTTCTTTTTTTTGTAGTTGAAGGATAAGCACCATGTATCATGTAAAACAAACAAACAACAACAACAAAAAACTGCAGTTATAGAGTCTATTTTCCAGTTGTTAGGGTTAGGGGTTAGTAGGTTAGGGTTGTAGTGTTTAAACTGAAAGCTTTCTATGCTGGACAGTAAAGAGTGACAGGACAGGTGTGTGATGAGGAAGATCAACTCCTGCTGCTGTTGCACATCTAATAAACCCGTGCCGAACTGCTTCTAAACTGGCAATGTTGACAGTATCAGTATCAAGGCCAAAAATATCCACCTTAAAAAGTCATCCGCCGTAGTATTGCTATTCAAGATCATTTTGGAACTGAAAGATTTGTTCTTATCCAATGTAAATAAACTGTTTTAAAGACTTCCTTGGAATCATGAAGCTGCTCTGCAAACAGACAGTTTTGACACCGCCAGATTTTTTTTTTCTCCTCTTCTTGAGAAATATTTTTAGACTGAACGTAACAACAGATGATTTGTTATAATGTCAATTTTTTGCAGCGTTGGTGCATCCGGCGCGTTCTGTACAGTATGACCTGCCCGGGATCAGGCAACGCTAATCAGAAGCCGTCAGTCAAATAAAACAACCAGACAAGTTACTGACACCCAAATGACTCCGGCTTGACTTTGATGCCATGCCAAGGGCACTCGGGCCGTGCCAGAAAGATATGCGGGCGGCTCCGTTGGCACCTACAAAGCCTAATGCCTCCAGTGAGCCTACGGCTTTTGCGGGGAACTGTGCCACTGCCGAGGGCCTCCCAGGCCTGAGTCATTGGCTCACTAGCATGTTTTCCTTGGCACTCGTATCGACAGAACCTGCTCTTGAGGTAGAAAACTAATTATACTTCTCAAACTATTTTCATTCCAACATTGTGACGACACAGCGCGGGTCAGTCCAGGGGAACAACAGCGCTGTCAGAGAATGAGACTCTCCACAGCGCTGCTTTGCTGGCACACCTTGACTCAGTCAGCTATCATCCAAAGGTGCAATCTGCTGTAACGTTTTCACTCCAGGTCTTTAGCATCCCCCCCCCCCTCCTTACATTGTGTTTGATGTTACCACCGGGATGATGACGATTCAGATTTTATGAACTAATCAAATTTTATTCCTGCACGATCCATGCAAAGTTAAAAACTACGGCCTCAGCCAGCAGATGTCACACAGAAGTGGAATAATAAACTTGTCTAGTTTGTATTGATGGTTATGTATGGATTTGTATGCTGCTGAATTAGTTGAGTATTCACTTTAAAAAATCCTATTAAGCTCAACATCCTGTGTTTTTGTTCCCTGTTTTTTTTGTTGTCAGTGGATCACATGGCAAAAAAAGCTTCTTTTTAAAAAATAGTATAGCCTCAATGTCACTGAGTTCACTGCAGAACTAGATCAACACTATTTAAACTAGGTAAATTATGGTGTACATAAGCCGCTGTACAGTGTGCGAGCAGCAGAGGAACAATAGAGCGATGACAGGAGGGAGGAGGGAGGATGACTGGTACTGTACATACCTGGAAGAGGGTTCTTGCCTGGCTCATTGTTACTGGGACTTCCTGACTGCTGCGAGTCTGCGAACACACAGAGAGAGAGGGGTGGGGGGGGGGCCGTTAGTACAGCAAGAGTACAATAACATGCCATCTTACTGAAATGCTGTTTTCTTGTCAGCACTGATCATTTCTGTAATCCTCAGTAAAAAACGTGTGCTTTTACAGGCACTTATTTAGTCTAAGTCATTGTTTGCCTCACAGCTACCTCGCTTAACTTTAACTTCTGTCAGGACACTCAACAAGACAAAGTGCATTTCAGGACCCAGGTATTTCCTTCCTGGGTGCCTAAATGTTTTACTTATCTACCAGTCAAGGAGAGCATACCCACTGTACATTAAACAAGACAGTTTTGTTTGAACAGCATTATCATTAATGGGAGAGCAAACTGAAGAAAAAAGGCTGCGTCTGACACAGGATAGCCTAAAAGTTTTTACCGGCAGACCTCTGTGTAATTTTTCAAAGGGGCTGAGGGAGTGTTGAGGGGCTGGGGGGGTACAGAATGTGTTCGGTCCTGCTGTGCAAGGTACGAGCACAGAACAAAACGTGAAGAGAGGAGAGGAGGGGCGGGGAAATACAAGGAAACATGAGTGGAATTCTTTCCACCGGCAGGCTGACGTCTTTTACCTCCAACCCTCGCTGGGAGGGAAATCTATCATTCCTCAGCTCTGGCCGATCACTGACAACTTTTCTTTAACATTGTGCGACACAGGAAGTTGTGAAACATCAAAATGAATGATATAAATCACTGTCAGATTTTAATCTGAGCATACAGTCTTGAAGTTTGATTTGTTGTGTGCTTGAAAGAAAAACACCACCTAGCAAGGCCTTGCAACCATACATGCAGCGACACTGAACTGCTGCCGTGCCAAGCGGTGAGCGGCGGTGTCTGAGTGGACCCCCATAATGACTCAAACTAGCCCGAGCCCACACATGCCCCGAGACGGAAAGAGCCCAATGAGAAACAGCAGGGAGATTATCATCTACGCCTTTAACAAGAGAGAGCCGAGACAAGAAGTGAGAGACAGTGAACTCAGATACCCTCGCCTTGCAACAACACCCCTTTTCCTGCCGCAGCTCTCATGAGCTGTGTTACAGAGGCAACGCAGAGAGGGAAAGAGAAGGAAGGAGGGAGGGGTGGGTGGGGTGGGGGGGTTTTAGAGGAGAGAGAAGAAAAAAAAGTTGAAAGATTTATCCCTTTCTTGTTCTCTCTCCGTGTCTCTCTCCCTCTCTCTCTTGTTCCCCCTCTCCTAAATTTGACTATTAAACAGCACTGCAAAAACAGAATGTTCTTGGCCGAAGCTCAACAATGACAAAGTAGGGAGGGAAGAGGACCATACGTTAAGCAAAAAAAAAAAAAAAAAAAATCCCCTCTTTTAGTATGCTTGGCCCTAAAAACGTACGAGCAACGTGCAAGTTATGGTCGTTCAATATATCTCTGTTCTGTTTCCTAAAGACGTACAAACATAAGCTTGACATATGCTTTCTCATGGTGAAGGCCTACAGGTTTTAGAGGATCTCTGTTAAATCTCTCCTATTCACACGCACATTCACACATTCAACAGTTTGAAGATATTTAAAGCAGTTAGGGCTGCAACTAACAATTATTTTCATGGCTGATTACTTCTGACTGACTGAAATGGCAAAAAAGTAGTGAAAAAATGCCAATTACAGTTACACAGAACTCAAAAATGTTTGAAACCCAAAATATATGCACCTTATAAAACTATAGATATAAAACAGAGAAAAGCAGCAAATCTTTCATTTAAATTGAAAATGATAAGCACGTCTTCTGATAAACCTTTCATAAACTTGTTGCAGATTAACATCACGTTAAAGTCATCACACTCAGCAAAATGTAAGTTTCCTTTGCCTTGCATTCAATGGCGGTGAGTCAGTGCCCCTTACTTACACACACACACACACACACACACACACACACACACACACACACACACACACACACACACACACACACACACACACACACACACACACACACACACACACACACACACACACACACACACACGTATACACAGAGTGTGTTAAGCAGCTTTTGTGGGCGACTGGAGGTTTGTGTGGATTTGGCACAGCACATGTCCATAAAGTGATTGCGGGGAGCTCAGTGGCCTTGTCTCCCCGTCTTCGCCCCTCCCTCCCCTCCCCCCCATGCCACTTTCAGAATCATCCATCAGTCTAGTTACAACTGCCAACTCTATGCTCGCTCCCTGAGAACTGCTGAGAGGGGAAGAACGGGCAGGGGGAGTGAAAAGAGCAGCAGAGAGTGGTGAGGAGGTAAGCGTTGAAAATGTTTTTAAAAATAAATAAAAGGGGGGGTGTGAGGGGAAGAAAAGGGGCGAGGAGGTGGAGGTGGGAGAGGTGCACCGATTCATTTAGATGGGATCAGAGTTTTGTGTTTTGTTTTGTTTTGTTTTTTTCCCTTCGTCTTCGAGGGCTGTACAGGCAACCATGACAAAAAGAGCAGATGGTCGTGGCAATTAGAGATCCCAGGCAGCATCTTCCAGCATGAGGCCTCGCTGTAGCACCAGGAGAGACCACCTGGATGACTCAAGGTGGGATGCAAGCATATGGCGCATCTGCCAGGCCTGCGCCAGAGCTGGAAACACCTCCCCTATTGCATTACATTTTACCTTTGACCCAAGAAGGGCAGCATCAGGCTCCTTCTTCTTCTTCTTCTTCTTCTTCTTCTTCTTCCACAGTGATTATATTGTTTATTACAGTGTATATTTGTCAGACTGGAGGTTTGCTGCTTTTATCTAATTAACACTTTATTTAGAATACGGTCTGTTTTGTCAATCAACAGGTATCTAAATAAAGCTTATTTTTTATTTTTTAACTGGTTCCAAAAGATTATCTTGGATTATAAATAGTTGGTATTTTCTATATAAACTCACAGCTGACAATGCATGTCAGAGCAAAAAGGTTCAAAGAACTGCTTGCAGAGCTCAGAGACACGATCACCTGCCCAATAACATACTAAAAGTGAAGCATGGTGGTGGCTGCGTCATGCTGTGGGGGCGTTTGCCAGCGGCAGGGACTCGGGGGGCTTGTCAGGGTAAAGTACAGAGATATCCTTAATAAAAACCTAGTCCTCAGAATGGGCTAAATGTTCACCTTCCAACAGGACAATGACCCTAAGCACACAGCCAAGACAATACAGAAGTGTACAGAGCCCTGACTTGAACTCAAACGAACATCTCTGGAGAGACCGATCCAACCTGACAGCTTGAGAGGATCTGTAAAGAGGAATGGCAGAAAATCCCCAAATCCAGGTGTGCAAAGCTTGTCACGTCACACCCAGGAAGACTGTAAGAAGGTTGTAATCGCTGCCAAAAGCGCTTCAGCTAAGTACAGTAAGTACTAGTGTAAAGGGTCTGAATACTGTGATTTCAGATTTTACCTTTTTAATAAATTAGCAACAAAATCATAAATTCTGTTTTTGCTTTGTCATTATGGGGGAATTGAGGAGAGATTGATGAGGGGAAAAAGTTCATTTAAATGATTCTAACATAAAGCTGCAACATAAACTGTGAAAAACAGTAAATGGGTCTGAATACTTTCTGAATGCACTAAAAGGTGTCCTGTGCAGAAGCCCGGCCAATCCGATAGTCTTCAAATAAACAGTAGTGTAACCTGTAAATAAACAGTTGCGGTTGAGAAGGCTGGGCTTTGCCCTGGGAGCTTGGCAGGGCCCGATCACGGGGCCAGACATCACATACACACACACACACACACACACACACACACAAACACGCACGTACACACGGCCCTTTTCCAAAAACAACATTTCTTGGCACCCTGCGTCCCTGCCACTTGTTTAAATAAACAAACCAGTTCATGAAGGAAGTGAAAAAACAGTACCACGTATGAATCAGATTATCTACTGTTACTCAGCAAAAAAAATAAAAAAGCAGGAGAGGGGGCTTGTGGGTATTTTGGATGTGTCCACGAGTTCTTACACCTTCTTGTCCGGTGGGATACTTATCATACCACTGTAACGATTAGGGCAATTAGGGGTAATGGCAACAGAATTCTGGCTCGGCAAGAAAGTTTCTCAGTGCTTGTGAGGTTTCTCCACGCCCAAGTCTGTTACTCGCCTGGATTTATAATCACTAAAACACTCACACACACTCTCCCTAACCCACCCTCTCAGTTTTTGGCATGATACCCATTCTGTTCCCACTAAATTGTGGAACACACATGCACATACACACAGAGTGTGGATTAAATTAGCCACATAGTTTGGGAAACTTTCTTTTTTTTTTTTTTTTTTTTGACAACGGCGGTGCACGTTTACTAGCCCGCAAACACTTGCAGACACGTACAGATATCCTCCACAAAAAAACAGTGCGCACGCGCGACACGCACACCCTGCAGATGCATACCGCTGTCGACATTTCAGGAGGAGAAGCCTGTCTGGCAGCCATTTTATGCCGAGCGGGGTTCTGTGCACATGTATAGCACTCTGGCTGCCAGAGGCATGGGTCCCGAGCCAAGACGCATTTCAGCAGCCTGGGGAGGCGAGGGGAGGGGAGCGTGGAGGAGAGGTGGAGAGGGGTGGACTCCCGGAGAAGTAGGGAAACAGAGAGAGGGAGAGGGGCAGAAAATATCAACCTAATTACGGAGCAGCTCCGATGCGTAATGTTTCGACAATACAGCTGCTCCTGAGTAAATATTTGATGTGGCCAAGCTCAGTGTCCTCCTGCTTTTAGTTCCTGTTCCGCTGCAGGAGACTCCAGTTGGTCCTTCCTTGAAAATGCACAGCCCAAATATGTGTGTGCGTGCGTGCATGTGTGTGTGTGCGTGTTTGTGTGTGCAGCAAGGGGTCATGCAAGTCTTGACAGTATGCATAAATGACTGTACATGCGTTGGTATGTAATGTGTGTGTCCGTGTCCTCCCTGCTCCTGGTTTCTATCATTCACAGCTTTGTCGATGACCTCACACTACTTGGGCTGGCTTCCAACAGCCAGCAGAACCTGCTCTCTTCTCCAAATCTCTTTCTTTTTTTTTTCTTGTCCTCGCTATCTGTCTATCTCTGTCCCTGCGCCTGCAACAGTATCCGTCCTCTATTGTATCTCTTCATACCCGCCTCTGTGTGTATATCTACTATTCGGTGTATCCGTGGCGATATCGCCTTATCCGGTGAAAAGTGCACACTGTATCTTTTTTCAAATTTGTTGATATTTTTTTGGCCCGTATCTTCATTTCTTTCACTTTACTCCTTCTTTTTCTTTTAATGTTTCCATCTGTGTTGGAGCCCCCCCCCACCCTCCCCCTTTTGCCACCTATTTTAATGCCCTCTCTCTATGTCTCTCTCTTTTTTATCTCTTTGTCTCTCTATCTCTATCTCTCTCCTCTCTCCCTCCCTCACGCTTTGTTGTCTAAACAAAGTGGCCTTTATCAGGATGAGCCGCAACCCAAACAAGCCAAACAAAAGATATGGGCGAGGATATCTGCCCGCAGAAGAGGGAGGATCTTATCGTGCCAGCCATTGTGTGCCAGCCTGCCAACTGGCGATGCCCCCCGCCGCCGACCCCCTTCTCTCTCTCTCGCTCTCTCACACACACACACACACACACAGATACACACACACAGCAAATTCTAGCATCTCGGCCCCCTTACCCCCCTCCGCGTCCTCCCCCTCTCCCACCCCGGACTCATGCATGGCATTCTGCAAAAAGGGCTGGCACCTGACCTGGCCCTAAAGGAGAGTGATATTGACGCGGCGAATGAAAGGAAGACAAACGCTGCAGCCAAACGAGGCGCCATCTTGGGGCGGAGTTGTCACACGGGGGGAGATGAGTTCTGACAGAAGAGCAAATTAAAAATGTAGTAACACAAAACAAGCACCATGTCTAACTCTTTACCTGCACGTTGTAGGGCTGGGCATTGAACTTCAACACTTTTGGAGTACCAGATATTGAAAATTGATCAGAAATGCTCGGCCAGTCT
Source organism: Scomber scombrus (assembly GCF_963691925.1). Classification (NCBI taxonomy): domain Eukaryota; kingdom Metazoa; phylum Chordata; class Actinopteri; order Scombriformes; family Scombridae; genus Scomber; species Scomber scombrus. Next base: position 15,820,007 of record NC_084992.1, on the reverse strand, counting down.
TCATTGTCCTGTTTATTAATTATGTGATTAGCCCTTTCTTCATTTATGTCACAATTCTGCTCTTTTTTTAACTGTATTTTATGAGGACGATTGGTTGTATGGCTGCATTGTGTTGAGACAAAATGAAATATGTGAATTTGAGAGGTTTGGCCTATTTTGTTGAATAAAGTAACGTTTCTAGTATCTAGTATTAATACCAAAAATCGGGTATTGTATTTGTATTGGCATTGAAAATGTTCAGACGATACCTAATCTGAGTAAGCAACATGTCAGCCACCGATCCACTAATCTTTCCAGTAATATTCAACCTGCTTTCTAATAAACTTACAGCCTCTTCCATGCCTTGTTGTTGGATTTATAATCAGTGATACCTGTGCACAGACAGAAATGCACGGTATTGTATTCCCTTTGACAAACTATGGCTGTGTCCCCCCCGACGCTGGCTATACACTGCGTGACACTGTAATGATTATCTCATAATTGGAACAAGGCAAGTATTTCTTATTGGCTTGAAGGAGCACCTGGTAATCCAGATAGCTACCCTATCAAATGACTGCCTGTGACGGGGAATGCAGGTACAGTAGGATGAGTTACACACACACACACACACACACACACACCAAACACACACACACACACAAACACACACACACACACACACACACACACAAACACACACACAGACACAGACACAGACACACACACACACAGACCAAAGAGAGAGAAAGGCACAGAGAAAGTGAGAGGGGCAAAGTTGAAACGTCTGTGAGAACAATGACATTTTGCCTTCTTTTCTCTAAGACAGACACCACAGACTTGTTCAATAGAGCAGAAGGGGAGACATACACACACAGGCACACACACACACACAGGCACACACACACACACAGTAGGACTGTCAGGGTTTTGAGACTTATGGAATCAAGTGGGATCCCAGCCCAGACAAGAACAATGAGAAGCCATATAGTGTGTGTGTTTGACTGTGTGTGACCCAGCTCACTTGTGTCTCTCTGTCTAAGAGTGCATCTCTCGACGTGAGCACGCACATGACCGCCGCCGCCTCGGTGTGTATGGGGCGCGCGTGCATGGATCATCAGTGTGTGTTTGTTTCTAATCGGTGCATACTAATGCCGGTGAAGAGCGGGCCCTCTTTCTCTCTGCCGAGTCTCTGTGCCTTCTCCTCCGTAAACTCTCACGGCAGTGAAAAGAGGAGAGCATTTTAACCGAGCCGGGAGGACAACAGGCTCCTCATTGAGGTCACCAAACAGTGTGGACGGGGAGGGAACGCATTCAGTGGCGAGTGGGCCTTGAACAAGGGACTGAATGGCCTGACGGATCATTAGCCACACCGGCCCGGGAGAGGAGACGGAAGAACCCGGCAAGCACAAAGGGATACACAACCACAAAACCAAGGATGCAGTTGAGGGTTAACCCATCCGAATTCAACTTCCGCACCTTTTAATTTGTGCAATAAAGTTTACCCGCCTCCCCACGGACGCGCGACATCAAACGCAAATGCGTAAGCAGTCAGCCTCACACGGCACACAGCAGCCTCCATTCATGTAGTCATGCTACATGTGCGCACACACATTGAGTTCACACACGCTGACATGCATGCATGCAAAAACAGGGGCACACACCCAGCGTCCCGCAGCGAGCTGATCTGTGCTGTACATGTGCGATGCAGTCAGCGGCCGAGCTGCAGACAAACTACACAACACAATGTGACACAGTGGCTCATCTGTCCCATGAAAAATGAGCAAGCTGGCCTCCAGTCAGCACACTGCGCCCCACTTAATGTTTCCACCTCCTCCCACTCTCTCTCTGTTTGTCCTTTTCTCACAATGTGGCCTTTCCTTTTGCTTCTTTTTTATTACACTCCTTTTTTCTTTTCCTCTTTCTGTATATCCTTTTTTTTATTCTTTCCATTCCTGTCACTTTCCTCTCAGCTAGCAGAATAAACTTTTTATCTCCTTCGTGGCACCTGGAAGCCTCCAATGCATTAGCTGATGAACACAGATATATCCATGAATGATTATTAGTTTTTAGTGGTTTAGTGGTGAAATTAGGTAATTAATAGAAAAATTTGGTGGATTTAAATCAATTAGTTGATTGGCAGAAAATGTGATTTTGAAAATCTTATTTTTAATTTAAGTCATTTCTTATGCGAAAAAGGTCAAACGCTTGCTGAAGATTTGCAGCTTTTCTCTGTTTTGCAAACTGAATATTTAGGTTTGGGAGTGTTGATTGGTAAGAAAAAGCAAGCTGAAGCCTTTCACTTTGCACTCTGGGAAATTATAATGGGCATGTCTGACTATTTTCTGACATTTTATAATCTGAAAAATGAATTGACTAATCAAAAAAGATGAAGCTGTAATGGAAATGGTTGTGCGGTTACAGCTTAAAAGTGTTTGCACATGTAAAACGGATTGGATGATTTTCCATAAGTGTGGTCTCATCATTAACAAGTTTAATCAGCGTCAAGTCTAGCCTGTGAGAAAAAAGAACTTTGCATCTGTGTTGAAACAATGGGCCCATCAATGGCCAACCTCGGCATCTTTTTGGTATGCACCAAACAAACAATTAGCTTTGTTGCAGCGTAATTGACTGGCAGGACCGGGTGGCATTTACATTCGCCCGCTGTTGCCACCCTGCCATTCAGTGGGCCGTGGTAAAAAAGAATAGGTCCATACGAAGGTGGAAGGTTGGCCACATCTCTGTGGTTTGAAGACACTGCTTTTTTTTTTCTCCACCGTGGCAAACTTCCAAGCAGGAGCGTTTTTTTTTTGTTTTTTTTTTAATGCACGGCTGTGGAAGAAAGAGGGAAGGGAGGGTGGAGTGAGGACGAGACTATAGATTTAATTATGCATGCGTGTTTTCTCATTCATTGTAGTGGTGGGAAGGGGAGAGGGAGAGGGTAAGGGGGTGTGTGGTGGGAGGGTTGGGGGGGGGGGACAGACCAATGACATTCCGTCGTTGTAGTCCTCCTCCTACGCACACACACAGACACACACACACACACACAAGGAGCAGTCTGGGAGCGAGCCGCTATGAGGTGACACTCACCGTCTGGAGACTAGCCAAAACAGTCCATTAACTCCTAGCCAGTAGTTAAGAGGAGAAGAAGGAGAAAGGTGGTGGTGGGGAGGGGGGAGAGGAGAAAAGAGGAGGCGGATGAGAGATGGGGGAGTGAGGGGTGGGGGGGTGGGGGTGCAAGCGGGTGAGGTGGCTAGCCGATGGGTTGGGGGGCGGAGCATGTGAGGGGGGAGTAAAAAAAAAAAAAAAAGGAGAGAGTCTGAAGTCTTTCAGGATGTGAGGGTGGGGGGTATTTCTGCAGTTTTGTAGTTGTGAATGAATCAGCGGGGTGGCTGGTTGAGGGGGGGGCTGTGCACGAGCGTTCACTGTCGGCGATTATGCTCTGTGGAGGCAGCTCTTGAGGAAAAGTAAGACTGTGTGTGTGTGTGTGTGATGGAGCAGAGGTGGTGGGGTGGGCGGTGGATGCAGCGAAAGAGAGAGGACAAGGGAGATAGATCCAAAACCCCCCAGTCAGGCAGACAGACCTTTGACAGAGGAGCTCTGTGATTCGCCTCTTTCATCTTCAGAACCCCCCTATCCAGTCGGATAATTATGAGACAAATGCACCGGACCCCTGCTGCTTGAGTGGCAATGGGCATGGGAGGCCAGAAACACAGAGAGAGGGTTCAAACCTGCACGTCTCGACTGGTCCGGAGGGAGGGGGGACAGAGGGAATGAGAGATGGGGGGGGTGTTAAGGGGTCTGGGAAATTCCCCACTCTCCCAAGAGAGGCAAGTTGGCCCACAGATCATAGTTCAGGGACAGCCTGGTTGTGATACTAGCGAGGCTTAACTGGTTGTAGCCGCCAACTTCCTTTCAACCTCCACACACTCTCACACACTCACACACACACATACACATAAGCATGCAGTTTAGAAAATGTTGCATTGTTTGGTTATCAAACGCACCTTTCTGTTAAACATCTGAAACCCACTCCCTGCTTTCTGACTTGCAGCTGGCAGAGTTTTTTCGCGGCCGAGCCAGTTCACAACATGTTGTTTTATTAATGTATTTGATGGCGCTCTGGTCTGCACTGATAAGGGAGCACAGTTAGGAACTGCAGTGATACCTACATCTTTATCTCACACCAACCACACTTATACCCCACCCACGCCTTACCCCTAAAGCAAACACGCATGCAAAATTCAATTACGTTTCACTACAGATTCCGCTGAAAATCAATTTGAAAATCTGTTACACTACTTTGAATTCAAAAGTGATTTATGTGAAAGTAATGTAAAGTTAAGAAAAAGAACAAGCATCATAAGCTTGTATTTTATGTCAATCATTTTTGGGTTTTGATATTAACAGATGGAAACAACTTCTGTTTATTTCTCTTTTCATTTCAATTTCAGAAGCAAAGTCACTTGGTTTTGACTCAAGCCTGTGTAATGTGTGTCTGTGAGGTCTGTGCCAGTGATGTGTCAGTGATTGTCAACGCTTACGACGGCGTCAGGCCTCAGCCAAGAGGAGTTCCCACTGGCGAGAGCAGCGGGCCGAGCCAGGGCGACTGGGTGCTCCCTCGCAGGGCAAAATGGCTCTCCTCCAGCTGGGCGAGAGGCCACCGAGGATCCCTGCCACCCATTGCCACTGTTTGCACTCCCTGAGCTCTGCCAGGCGAGCAGCGGTAAACGCACACAAACACACACGCACGCATGCACACACACACATGCGTACACACACACCTTAAACTGGGGACGTGAAAGGAATTATCCGATCATAGAATGCCACCACATCTAAGACCAGATCTTGGCCCAAAACAGACAAAGAAAACAAAGCGCGCACTCAGTCAGACGATTTTGCTGGCACTGCTCCCCTGGAACGGGACATAGGGTGGAGAAGGGGGGAATCAACCACAGAGTTTAATGTGTCATTACAAGCATAAAAACAGACTACTGACATTGCCAACAGATGTCGAGCCAGTTTATTTTTGCCATTACAACTCCAGTAGGGAATGAAGCGGCAGGTGCAAATGAGCGCAGTCTTAAAGCTTTCGTCTTTACTATCCAGGCTGCTGTTGCTGCATCATCATTTCTCCTGATCTGTTATTCAGGCGTGCATCATGGGGATAAAGCTGGGTATCAGACCTCAATACTGACTCTATGTTTCTGTAGTGCAGAGGATCAAAAACTGTCAGGTACCAAATTTGAGGTCAGATTTGGAAACTATTTTTCTACATTTGATCAAACTGTTCCAGGTTCAGTTTTAAAATAGCTGTTTTTTGACTGTTTTATTTAGACAAAGGTCTTGTACAGCTGCAAGTGTTTAGACAACATTTAACATTTGAGAACTTTGTGTCAAACCCCCCCCCCCCAAAAAAACAAAAACAAACCTTTGTGCCAAAACTCAGGTACTGTTCTGCCGCTTGTGCATGAAAAATCTCTACATGTGATTTAGTGTAACGTGTAAAACGGTACCTTCTGGCGGGTTTAAGAGTGGTAGTTGTAATAATGCCCGAACCTTTCTAGACTTTGCACTTCTAAAAGTGCAGTAATGACTTCAGGTTTTAACTCTTAATGTTGCACATTGGTGGGGTTTGTTGGTGGTTAAAGCGCCGGCTGCCTGCCGCATGGCCAGTAAAACTCCTCCTTCCCCGTTAATGAGCCTGGAGACGGGGCTTTCGGAGGCCCCCAGTCAGAGCTGGCCTGAATCAAAGCATCCGTGGGGATCGAGGCTCGGGGGCAAGGGGGTTTGTTGAAAGAGTGGGGTTCGGGTGTCTCCACTGGCACAAGACCAGGGAGTAGAGCTATAAGGCAACGAGGGAAATTACAGGCGTAATTAACCAAAAACCACCGGTCTTATAAAGAACGGTGTTGGTGGAATCACTGCGTCAAGTAAGTGTTCATCTGGTGAGCCACAGTCAGATTGAGAGCAGTGGTTTAAAAAAACAGCATCATAAAACAGGTTCTCACATAACTCAAGAGGGAGTGACAGTGGCTGTGCCCGCCACAAGGTCAAAGTGTTGGCAGCCATCCAGAGACTGAGGAGCTCCTCCACTCTTCATGGACCCTCCAACTGTCTGGAGATATCCAGCTAAGAGCAGTTAAGGTGGAAGCCATCTTTGCTCTGTGTGGTTGTCGGTCCCAGATGCACAATTCAAACGCAAACATCCAGAGACTTAATACAGTCAACAGCCCGTCACCACAACAAAGCACCATATAATCATGACAAAACATCTCAGTCTTACAGGAGATCAAAATGTAAATCTAATCACTCAGGTTTAACGGAGTAGTACCTTTGCCACACCACAAGTGTAGGATTTATAAATCATACTTAGGTGCATACTAAGCCAGATATTCACAGCCAGAAAGAGAGAGAAAGAACTCTATTCCACATTCCTGGCAAAAAAACAGAGAGCAAATCTGTTCTGTGCTACTAAGGCCTGCTGGGGCAGCCCCCTCTGCCACTGCAGAAATAACAACATGTGGTTTGGCTGCACAGCGCCAGTTTACAGTGGGAAGAGGAGAGGCGCTAAATTAATTTCAGATTCTGTTGTTTGAGAGTCATAAACAATGTTAGAGCGAAGCATGGCATTGAGAAGGAGGCCACAGTGTTTGGTCACATGGTTTCAACACATTACATCAGTAGCCTCTCATGGTTTTGGGAGTATATCATTATGCACAACACATTGGAATACTGCACGGTGCAGAGGATTGAGATATTACAAATCAAATTTGCATAGCAAACTGTGGTCATATTAAACACACTGTATGAAACACAGGTGTGTAGCAGACACACAGGCACGCACGCTGTGTCCTCAGGCCTGGCAAGCCTGCTTGAGAATGTAAAGGGCCTTTGTTTCACAATGATTCCTGGTTTGTTGCCAAAATGCTAGGATTATATTCATAACAAAGACATATTTATTATTATAACTATTATTATTTCTTTTTATTACACAAGGACCATGCACAGAAAACATTAATCTCAAAATGAGAAGAGATTATTTATGCCAGATTTAGCTGTGCTCATTTCCATCTGCAGTCCCTGTGCAGGTACACACAGAGAAATCACCAGACACTAAAAGCATTCATTTACATGCAACACCATTACATAGTCTCTATCACACTGACAATTACACAGACACATCTACAAGCACACATTAACATATAAATACCAGCACATTCATCCACTACAACTATAAAATTACAATTCATTACAGTTAAAGATATGTCATCAGGCCTCACCTGGCAGGTTTGTTTGTTTGCAGAGGCTTTTCTATATAGTGGTTTTGTGCTTACATTCTTGCTCTGATAAAGTTAAGAGGGGAAGGCTTTCTGTTAAAGCGTGTTTAATTCGGGCTGTCCTCGCAGTGCCGCTCCAGCCTTTCCCACGAGGCTCCCGAACCATAATCTCTTGAAATATTTGCACAGATGACGGCAGCGCTCGGCTGTTTTGACATGGAGCGGCATGAGCGAGATCTAGCAGTCACTTTTTCCATCACTTTTCACTTCAGGAACAGGAATTCCCCTTTTGCCGCTATTCCCTGTAACCCGCCCGCACGCCTCCCACCAGCCCGTATAACCCTCCCAGCACCGCTTCCTCCACTTCCTCAGCCTGCTACGATTTGTCCACTCAGGGCCACACCGCAGGGGCCTTTACACCCGCCTCACAGCCAGCTCCCATAGCCTTTTGCTTTCCACTCGTCCAAGCATGTTGTTTTCACTTTATCGGAGATGCCAAAAGTTCATTCATTCTGATCAGGGGTGGGTTGGAGGGCAAACAGGGTTGGGGTAAATGCTGCAGGAGAGTGGTGGAGGGAAAAAAAGAGGTAAGTGCTGTTCTGTCGCAGTTCAGCTCAGGAGGGAAAACACAGCAGGGCGAGCAGGGCTGTTGTGTTTGTGCTTCATGTTTCTGGCAGGATCGTCACTGAGCTGCGAGCAACAAACAGTAGAAAAGGTGGCTCCCGTTTGCATTCTGAGCTGAGACTTGCTTCCCTTGCTCTTCACAACTGCTCATTCACACCCCCGCAGATAGAAGTTCAAGCTGCAAGCAGAACAAAAATATACTGCACATGCTCACACCTTATCTCTCTTAAACTCTCAGTGTTGCCTCAGAGGCTGTCAAATGTTAATAGAAATATAATGCTGCCGTCAAATGCATTGATTACGTTTGCCTCCAGGAGTTTTTCTGTTTTCCGAAGTCCTCAAAACAACTACCCTGTAAAGTGATCTTTGCGGTGCCGTTTTTATTAACCTTTATCGACCTAAAATATTTACACTCCTGTCATTTCTTGAAGACCGATTGCACAGAATATTATGATGCTACATATACTGTATATTTTACCATCAGCTTATCCAGATATGTTCCAAGTAGACACATATTGGAAGCTTGTAGAACCTCTCCGCAAAAGCACAAACTAAAACAAACGTATGCCAGCAATGATATCTTTTGCAATCTGAAATATTCAAGGTTATACCTGCACTTCATTTGTGGTGGAATCTCTCAAAAGGCCATAAAAACATCTGCTGATACTGGCCAAAGCGTTGCATCATGGGAACTGGAAGATATATCAAAGGGCCACCAGCGGAGCAAACTCTATAATCCCCCTCTTGGCAAGCATCTACCATATATACATCTCTCTGTGCCTTTGGGGGTTTTTTTTCTTTCTTTTTCTCTTGAGGGCTTGCTTGAATGTGCATGTATCTCTACGCCGACACTGACGGCACAACAGGCTTGTAGCAGTCGTCGCTCTCGCAAGGTTGGCAGCCCTGCAGAAACACTTCCCATTTGCGGTGCGGGGCTTGGTCCAAGCCACTTGAACTTGGCAGGGCTTACCTGGAACAGCCTACCCGTAGGACTGCCACAGACTCTCCCCCTCAGCCAAGGCAGGAGGCCTCACTGTAAGCCACAACAGCTGATGTCAGCCACACCTCCAGAAAGCTGGCTACAACTGACTTCCAAGTATTTATCAAGGAAGAAGGAAGTGATACATTTTTATCATCATTTCCCCGTCTAGCTGGTTAAACTGTTTGATTTCAGCATTTTTTAATTAGTTAGAGCACTGTTTCGTGTCAAGTGTAAGGGCTTAGCTGGAACTTTAAAACATCATTGGCAGTGTAATGTAGGAAAATCTGTTTTTAACAGGTTGGAAAAAAGTTGACTAAAAGTTACAGTGCAGTACACACAGTACAGAGTCTACAGTCCTTTCACAAAGGACAGAATTGTGCGTACAGGGTGACTTTTTTTTATCAATTGAGAGAGAATTACACAGATCGTATGACACCATATGGAATTCTTTTTACACATAATGTATTTCCTTTGCAGGCGCTGTGAAAGGCAAGGCCTACAGGGAGTCCTCTTTAGGAGGAGGGGGGAGAAAAAAAAGCTGTATGTATGGTGAGGAGGAGGAGGAGGAGGAGGGGGGGGGGTCGAGGGGTTTAGTGGGGCGGTCCAAGCACGCTCAGCGAAAATATGCCTCATGCACTCGTTGAACTTGGGGCCTGCGCGGGCTTCTCTCAAGGTTACAGGAGAGGCCTGTGCGGAGAGGAGCAGGAGAAAGAAACCATGCAGCAGCAGTCCACACGCAACAAGGTTTCCACTGGACTTTTTTTCCCCCCCCTTTGCTGTCTTCACTTCGAAAAATAGTTTATTTTCAGTTCCCCCTGACTGCTAAACTATGTGTTTTAATTTATAAAAAAAAAAAAAAAAAAAATCTGACATACTGTAACATTTGACACATGCAGTTAATATCATCCTCAACCACACATTTAGTCTCTGGCTGTCACTGAGTCTTACTGTGAGTGTCTGTTGCTGAGATAACAGAAGCAGCAAGCAATCGCCTTTGACACCAGGTTTCCTTCCCTCCTCGGAGCCTGCCGGGACTCGGGCCATGTATCCGCTGCCGCGCCCCTGAGCCCTCGGCCACACAAAGGTAGGAAGCGGCGGCCAGAGCAGGGCGCATTGTGACGAGGCCACTAAATCACCTCTCGTTTTATCCGCCGCTATTTACGCACGTTTCACCAGAGGAAACCATAAAGACAACAAGGCCTAGTAAATACATCTGAAGGGGCTCGCTGGAAAGAAGGGAGGACAGGCTATTAGCTAATTGAATGATATAGGTAGTTGGGCTTTTGATGTGATAGGTGCATGCACAAAGTTGAAGAGAATGACACACACACACACACACACACAACACCTGCACGGCACAATCTAATGCAATCTAGTACAAGAGCACTGCAATAAATACAACTTACCTAGTAAACATTAACTTTTGGATGTTGAAACTTGTCACAAAGTGCTGATTCATCCATATAATGTCTGAGGTCATAGTGTGTAGTGAGCATTATGCCATGACAGAAATGTATTACATTATCGAAAACATAACACAACAGCCTCAAAGAGTACAATCTCTCTGACGCTGTCTTACAAAAGTGTAACAACGCTAAATTTGCAGTTGAATTGTATTAAATTGTACCTTTTATTATATTTTGGCATCCCTCTTTATGATCTAGATCATCTTGCATTGGTTGCAATGCATAGTAAATGCACACATGACGCCAAACAGCATTTAAGACAGTAAAATCAACATGTCAGAGAAGAATGTAAATATGCTGCTGGTGCTGGAACAACTTGCCTTTGACTTCAACCTGACAGAAAGGGGTCAAAGGGCAATAGGTAGTAAACACTCAGCTGAATGAATTGGTCACTTTGCCTTTCCCCAAGAATTAGCAGGCCATTAGCACCTCATAAAAAGGGCCACAATTCTGCTTTACAACAGATTAGGCCTGCTTTCATACAAACAGCCGAGCAAAATGACTCAATGCTATCACATAAGAGTACGGAAAACAGAGTTCCAGCATATGTAAAAGAAAAAGAAAAAAAAAGCCACAGAGGAATTACGTCTGCATAGCCTACTTCAATGCACAGATATCACTTTGATATGAGTTTATTAAAAGGGACCAGAAACATTTCTTCAGAGTCAATCCCAGTTAATTTTCCAAAAGAACAAATTAACATAAGATGAAGTGGGTCATTCTCTTGTCTTGATTAAAGTAGGCCTCAGCTTTGCCCAAGTGGCCAAGCGGCAGACTGCAAGTTCAGCTTTGCGTGCTGAAAGGCTTTATCTGGGCTTTTTTTCGTAAACAAGAGGAGAGGGGGAATAAAGTAGCCCCATCGAACATAATAAAGGGAGCATCTAAGCTGCTATAGAGGAGAATCAGTTGGAGTATTAGAAGCCACTTGGGGTTGTCAACGTGATGGCTTAGATGTCACTGGAGAACATCTTCATGGACGTAAAGCGGGCAAACAAATTAAGAGGGATGAGCCTGCACTTGGTGGATTAGTTTTAGATTTATGGAGGCAACTTAGAGCTAATGCAGAGCAGAGAGAAAACAAGTCTGTCAAAGCTGTAAAAGACCCCCACATAAGTTTCAGTGACTAAAGCACCTTTTCACATGTATTAATGATTTACTGAAAGTTTAAGCATGTAGCACCATGTAAGACTCATCTTATTGTAGAGTTATTTGACTGTGGAGCTCCAGTAAAGGGGATCCGGGGTATGTTACAAACCGGCTCAACTTGACGGAGTGCCTCTCCTTAATGAAGATTACAACCTCATTTCCCTTAGTTAACCTTGGCAACTGTGGAACAGTCTGTTCTGTAAACTCAGCTGTAAGAGAACGTGTGTCTGTGTGTGTGTGTGTGTGTGTGTGTGTGTGTGTGTGTAGTGTGTCCTGATAGCAGGTTAGGGTAGGACAGCAGTAGCCCTGCGGCAAGCGCTCACTCTCAAAAGCATTTCATAATTTGTGGGTGTGGTGCAGGTATGCAAAGACTTCGGAGTAACATATAGACTAGACTTCAGCTGTAAGAGCTGCGGGGTAAATTTATATAACTGTGTGACAATTTGCAAATGTTTGAACTGAACGGACCAAGGTGTAGCCTCTAAGATTCGTCCTCTCTGAGTAAAGATGGGAACAATCTTCCAAACGGTTTGATGATTTCACCAGTTGGATTTCATTCCTGGCTGCTGGGACTAATACAGCGCTGGGCCCTGAGCGGCCCGAGACGCTCAGCAACCCAAATGTGAGACGATGGGAAACACACATGAGTGGGTATTTTTAGGCCGGCGCGATTTCCCTGTGACACATTTACTGCGGAGGACCTCAAGAGTGATAACATGCGCGAACCGCAGTGTGCTGAGGAGAGTGACAGCAATACTTGGAGCCACAGGAGAGACAGGCCAATTAATGCCAAGAAGCCCTCCAAGTGCAGCCCTGTGTATAATCCCACAGCCTACTTTATGGGGTACGCTCCCCCGGTTTCGCTGATGTGTGGATCATTAATCACATTTCATATCAAACGCCTTTCCCTCGCCACAGAACGTTCAGTCCCAAAACTCAGAGCTATGTGTGTTGAATACTCCTCTTCAACAGCAAGCAACTCAAACTTTCCACAATCAATTATCAGGAGAGGAGCTGGTTAAAGTGTATGAAAGGTGTGTTTTTAAAAAAAAATCCTCAGAATTGAAGGTATAATACTTTTCAGCTGAAGTACGTCCACACTCTCTTTCCTACTATGTGAAACGACTGAAAAAACACTTATTAAAGGAGCCAGCCAGTGCCATTAGAAGGAGAAAAAAGTATGATGGTTTTAACTTCAATTTAACCAATACCACTCAAATCAGAGCTCTCAAAATTCTCGCTCAGCACGCAGAACTGGCACTTGAGACATGAAAAGGCAGCTGCGACGTTTGGTTTACATTATATCTTAGTGGTTGTGGCCAGAGGATAAGCATCAGGAGAGGTTTATCTCTGTCACAGTGCTCTATGGAATATGTAAACACTACGTGTAATCAGTGCTGCAGTGAAATGGAGTGCGGGGGGGTGTGTGTGTGTGTGTGGGGGGGGGGGGGGGGGGGGGGCGGTGTGGGAAAGTGAAGTGCTTCAGGAATAAGCCGCCATCTTACTCCTTCAGCTCGAGGAAAGATAAGACACTGGAGGCAAAGCTGCAGAACCTCTTAGTTTAAATATTGGGTTTTTATAGCACATGGGGTGTTTGTTTCCAGTTAGAAAGCCACAAATTAATTCCCTTAATACCCAAATCAGTAAGCAAGTAGGATTCATAGTGACTAAGGTGTTAACTTTGACTCTGCTGAAGGCCTTCACTCTCATCAGTCCTCCTCTCTCCCGTCTCTTGGCTTAACTCTGTCAGCATGTCTTTGTCCTCACTCCATCCACCCCGCGAGGCCGCGTCGCTCCTTTTTTTGTGGAGGACGGGCTGCTCGTTTGAGTCGAGAGAGCCTCTCTCCCGTCTAGAGCCCAAGTTTTAATATGGTGTCCAATCAAAAGTGATTAAGCATCGCAGAGCACAAACAATGCTGGCCCTTAAATCTCTGTGAACCCTCTTTCACTGGAGCGAATGAAAGAGCACTCTGTCTGCAGCAGCAGATGACAGACGCGCGCTTGAAGATAAGTCTTCTCCGCGAGCCCTTATCCTGCAAAACACCCACCGTCCGCCCCAAATAAAGAAATAAAGAAATAGATTACAAAACGCTACGCACAAGAGAATGGGGATCCCACCTTTGCTGCTGGGGTTATAACTCACAAAAGGCATCAATAGGGAGGTGAAGGGTGTATTTTGCAAGTAAATGTTCCCTTTTACAGCAAAGTGCCTCGAGATGATACCTTAAACCAGTGGCACCAGACAGGCCAATTTGAGTGAGTGAGAAACCGTCGATAACTCGGCTGAAAGGAATTGAGTTGAGAATTGAGGACAAACACAGGGTCCAACATACACGCACATAGAAAGACAGCACAGCGGACAAAAGCTTGTTAACACACAAGCATGAACACAACCTCACACACAGTAAATCACTAATAAAAATCAGGTACAGTGTCTTTCACATAAGAAAGAATTATCCCAAAAAAAACAAACTTGGTGAAATTTCCCACAAATCATCGTTGACCCTCACATAAATTACAATCACAATGCATGATCTATACTGCATGTAACAAAATACCCTGAACTAATGCATTAGATGCAAGTGGTTCCTACAAGACATTCGGCAGCAGGAAGATTTAAGGAAAGCTGAATACTGTGGGCAGCGAACTAACGCCAAGAGGATACTGTTCTTTTAAAATGCCAAGAGCCAGAGTAGTGTTGCAGCTTACAATGACACAGCGGTTGGACGCATGTTTCATCATTAATATAATGTGAACATGAGACGGGGCTGCCTAAATGCATGTTTTCAGCGCATGTAATGCAATCTTACATCTGGTAAGCTTCCATTTGTAGTTGGACTGACTGTAGAAAAACACGGCCGAGTACTGTTGGGTTTAATAAAAAAGGGCTTAAAAACAGTATAGCAGACAATCATTCAAAGAAGATGATCAAATTAGATGTTGATACTTAGTTGATACTTCATAAAATGTGACAGTTTTATAACTTTTGCTGCCAAATTATTGAAATTATAACAGCATCCAGAAAGGAATTATTAGCAGGGATCTATTATCCTATATGATGCATTCACTAACCACATACACATGCAGACATACTTGCAAAACTTGAAGCAGAGAGAGGCAGAGGAGCGTCGTCACCGAGAGGTCACGGGAGGGAGGAGCTGGCACTATGACAACAAGACATCAGCCGTCTGCAGTCTGCTGCCGTCAACAAGTCAGCGTGAGCACTACCATCTGACTGGGCTTTCCCTAACACTGCCCCCATACACTCAGCCAAAACTAGCTATTGCTGCTGCTGTTACTGGCTCCTGCTTTCAATTTCACTAGAGTGGGCCGAGTAATGGCTTCAGCGTTTTGTGGTCTGCTGACACATATGGTCCGTGTAGCGAGCTGGTCCTGTACCCCCCCCCCCCATCGATTGTTTTGGGACGTGCATGGAGATGTGGGCAGAGGGAGACAGACACACAGCTCCAGGGGTAGGCCACAGTTATGGGGGTGAGGGTGGTGGTGGTGGGGGGGGGGGGGGTCGAGCATGTGTCTTGTTATGACTGCCATGAGAATTGGGCTCCGTCGGGCCAGCACTGCAATCAGTGTTTTACAACTGAGTGTGGAATCAACTGAATAGTACTTCTTCATACCAGCAAGGTTGAAGCCTTTTGGAAATAAAATGTGAAGCACGGTGCTGCACTTAAACGCCTGTTATCTTCAAAAAGGCCCCCAGCTGCACAAGTTTTACACTTTCATTTGATCTGATAACTCTTGTGATACAACTGGGTTTTTTTCCATCCTGTGGTAGGGCGCAGGGTGAAAAGGATTAAGCATCTTTCTGAAGGACACTTTGGCAGGGATTGAACCCAGAACTTCCAAGTAATGGGCAGAAGCTCACTCATAATTAGGCAAGCCTCCCATTTATCCTGACAGCCCCCAAGAAATAGTGTTTACAATGAAAACAAAAGGATACTTTTTCAACTGGTCAAAGGAATGACCACATTAACCTTCTCTTTATCACTTACGTCACCACTAATGCTGGTAGTTAGGCTACCGCTGCAGCTGCCCCTATCTCGCTGCATGACCTAGATTAAAGGTTATTTGCTCAAGTCACAGAGGCAGCTCCTTCGGCTCGCCCTTGTTGGGTTTCCTTATCTGGGTTTGTCTGGACAAATCTCAGAGACAAAGCGCCCATTTTGTGCTCCTCTCTGGAGATCCTGTTACAATGTTCCAGACACGACGCGGTCCACCAGCGGTGCCTCTGGGAGCACGGTGTTTGGGGGGGGGGGTTGCGATTAGCTGCTTCCTTACTTTAAGCATATGATACATGTGCGCTCCTCTTACGTCTCAGAGCGCGCTTTTGTGCAGTGACGGGGTAAAATGATCGGCGAGGGGTTCAAGTGATGTCATGCTGGAAGAATTCAGATATAGCAACCTCCCCATCCCCATTAACAACCAAAGAAAATATACAAGGGAATCCAACAGCATTAGGACTCCCCAAAGTGCATGTTCTGATTGTTTCAATAATTGCTTTTTCGCTCAAGGACCTCCTGCCTTTTACTGCTTGAAATACAGTCAGTTATTTTCATGTCAATTTTCTGGACAATTCAAGATGAGGTTCACAAAAAAGATGACATTTAAAAAATATATTGTTGGACTTTACAGTGCAGACAGACACTTTTGGAAACTACAAAGAAAAAAATGAAGTTGTTGCCCCTCATTGATATTGAAGGAGACACATGCACAGTAAGTGTGGATACAGATGCACAAATAGCCTTGAGGTTGATCTAGTAGCCTTATTCCTCCTGTGCACTGGTGGGACAAAGTACAACTATGGGAGTGAATTCAAGAGGCAGAGATACGGAGGGAAAATAAGAGAGGGAGAGAGAAAAGAGTAGTGTTCGCTGACCTCATTCTGACAACAAGCCCGGGAAGAGCCTTTCCCTGGAACCGTTTCGCAATAGCACTGTTGTTTATACAGGTGGTGGGTGAGTCGAGCAAGATATGCAGAGAGCATGCATTTTGCAACACCTCATTATGAATACTAAACACATGCAGCATGTCAAATCAGAGAGACACACACATACACAAGCACTTCATCCCGGGGCCCGAAGTGTGGCTTGAGTTGTGACATTTGCAGGGAACGCGTCATTTCGTAGGCTACAGCCAATTCATCCCTCTCTGTTTGAATTTCAAAGTCAAGTTCCTTAACGCGATCCAAGGGCTGTCAAACACTACTATCCTCGGGTATCGTCCAGTGAGTGCTCGCCTCCTGGAACGGAGGCCTCTGGTTGGCTCGTGTGTTTGGCTGCGGGGCCGTCTCCGGCAACAACATCCACTTGGCCAGAGTTCAGCCCTGTGGAAGGCTACAATAGCCCAAAGGTGGCTGCCCAGACCATTGTTTATGCAACAGAACACTACTGCCAGGTTAAAAGGGAAAAGAGCAAGACAGTGGAGAAACATACAGGACTCCTGCCTGCAACAAAGTTATACACTAGATTTTTTTTTTCACTCTTGCATGAGATACTTTTTAGATTCTTTTTTTTTTTTTTTTTTTTTTACCACCACAGCATTTAAATTATATTCATGAAAAAAAATGCTACTGATTACAGTTTAACATGTTGCGTTTTAATAATGATGCTAATGATAAATAGTGTAACATCATATTATAAGTTTGAGCTATGATTTCATATTGTGTTTGTTTTGTTTGTTTTGAGGAAGCGGCACAATGATGCACTCTAACAAAATGGAAATCTGGTACCTTAACCAAAAGCCATTTAACTTTAATGAAATCTTACCCAAACTAAATTGATTTTTATGCTGTTATTTCTCTAACAGCTGAAGCCTGAATACAAACCCATGCATAAGTTAATGTAGCGCCTATCTTATTTTCCCACTAACCAGCGAGGTGAACCAAATCCATTACATCTTAGAGAGATGTGAGAAAAAACGGATCCGCACAACAGCTGTTTGGTAAACATACCAAAGTAATTGTTCCAAATGCCTTACTTTAACACAGATTAAATGCAATTAGAGGCTGTTTATCTAACCACAACAAGTCTCTCTGCCAAAAGAAAAACCTCTGTCATTGTTTCTAGCAGTTCTGCTCAGAGGGATTACAGCTGGGAATAGGATGGCTTTTTTTTAAAAACGTAATTTCCTTATGTACAGGAAGGAAATTTTATAAACAAACAAAGCGTATGTGCGTTGCATAGGAAGCACTATAGGGATGGGGAAAAAACTATTGGTTGGCTAAGGCAAGGGTCTTCTGAGGTGAATATGAAGAATTTAGGTCAGTGCAGTCGAGACGTTTAACCAGCTCAAGCCGCTGCAGCCCGGGTGGAAATAGCATGGGAGGCCAGGGAGAGGGGAAACCAGTGCGTCACAGCTCCCGGCCTGACTCCAGGCTCCCCCTGACGCAAACAAGAGCCATAACTTCCCTAATGATCCCGGATCATGTACGCCTCACACACGTTCCACCAATAGGGAACGTTTCCTCTTCACCTCTGACCTCAGAGTGGGTGTGCCCACCTTTGACTCTGCATGAGGTTCATAACACGTAGGCACAGCGCTAGTATGGTGGGATGAATAGTTTGACAAAAAAATAATTGAGGTTTGAATGTCTCATTATGGATAAAACATGAATATAAAGTACAGTATTAGTCAAAAGCTTAGACACACCTTCCCATTCACTTGAGTAAGAAAGTGTGTCCAAACCTTTGTCTCGTGTTGTATGAGCACAATCTTTTTGCAATCTGGAAAAATCGTATTTTAAGACCCGACAAATCTCTTAATATCTTTAATATTTGCCAAAACTTAATCTGACACTCTCCTCCTTTCATTTTCAGTCTCCTTGTCACACACACTTGCACTGTGGTTCAGAAGTCCAACACACACTCACACACACGCACACACACATTGTAAACAGTCTTTATTGAGACGTGAGTGCTTGTATAAACATAGACAAGCCCTATTGAGGGTCCAGGTCTGGGCTGAACAATAAGGGGGGAAAGTTGCTGGACGTTCCTCACAGACGGTGTGTACAAAATCCAATTATCAGAGCCACGGCATTAACATTCCAGCAGTCTGGCAGGTGACGGCTCCGTCTTTTCAGCACCCCCCTCCCCCCCCTACACCGCCAGCATGGGATAGAGTCGCCCGGCAGCACCTCGACAATACACACAGACACACACACACACACGCAGCCCTCTTCAGCTCCCCCCCCTTCTAAGATCCCCCAAGTATTGAGACATACGTATATAGAGGGAAGAAGGCAAAGAGTGGGGAGGCAGTTGGGAGGGA
This sequence comes from Scomber scombrus, assembly GCF_963691925.1. Taxonomy (NCBI): domain Eukaryota; kingdom Metazoa; phylum Chordata; class Actinopteri; order Scombriformes; family Scombridae; genus Scomber; species Scomber scombrus. The sequence continues at coordinate 15,801,246 of NC_084992.1, read as the reverse complement.
GTGGGGGTCCGCCAGCGACACTGGTCTTTTCTTCAGGAGATCAGCGCGACCAGCCTCGCAGGCAGTATCAGTCAATGGGGCATTCTTCTCCTCTCTGTCTCTGGGTGAGAATATGTTGATCGCTGATAACGTTGCTTTGATTGCCATAATGGGGAAACCACTTTTTGTTTTTGAGCGTTACCCTCCACACAGTGTGCGCTTTGTCAGCCCTGGGTGATGTTCATAGCATACAAGATGCCGATTAAGAAAAGGTTTAATGGTAAAACAAAAACAATGTTGTTGTTCTTGGCTACAGGGTGAGTTGATAATGGATTAAAATAAAGTCTGCCCATACAAGTCCCTGAGGGACAAAAAGAAATGCAACTAACCCAGAGACCAGCGCACTGCAAGTTTAACCCCGCATGCATGTCAAAACTTACAATACTAAAAATACTTATTTGGAATTTCGGTCTGTTTTGTTTAATTATACCCCCTAACTCCTGTAATTAGCTTCCACATCTTCTTCTCACAGCATTAATTCTGCTGGTATCATGACGCTGAGGCCATCATGCATCATTAACAGTTGTTCTTTTCTTTGCTTTACTTGCAGTACATATAGTCCTTAACACTATGGGATGTGGTGTACGTGATAGTGTGCATGTGATATGCAACGCCTCTGCATGGTGTACTGCCCTGTACCCGTGTCAGGTCCTATATATAAACCTACATCTGGGCCCCATTCTGCTCTTTCCATCATATCACCCTGCCTACATAAGACAAGGCTGTAAGCAATACATACAGTACAGTACAGTACAGTACAGTACAGTACAGTACAGTACAGTACAGTACAGTGCAGTATGTTTCAGGACAGAAAAGTAGGACTGCAACTAATGGTAATAGAAAATAGTGAAAAACATCCATTGTAATTTCCCAAATCTTAAGAAGACAACTTCAAGTAGTCAATTTTGTTCAAGCAACAGTTTAAAACCCTTTAAATTCATAAAATAAATGATTTGCTGTTGATGACAAAGAGGGCTGTCTAACAGAATGAAAAAGTTAAATGTTAAATCTGATCTGCAATCAATTTGTAACACTATTAAGTCTGTTTTGACCCGGTGTGGCTTTTTATTTTAGATAAGGAAAATAGGAAAAATGCCTCTTAACATTTTTGAGTTTTAACTTCTATTGGTTTCACCTGCCTCCTTACATAGTTCTCTGCTCTCCTTTCCTCCCCCTCCCTTCTCTGTCTTTCACTGTCCTCCTCTGCGGTGAGATGTTAGTCAAGTGTCTTGTGCCTTTCTCCACCCTCACCAGAAGGCCCGCGCGCAGTTAATTATTCTTGGATGACGGATGAAAAAAAAAAGTGAGGTTTTTTTTCTTTCTTTTTTTTTTTTTTCATTAGCTCAGCAGCGGTTTCCCATTCATAATAGTTGGCACTGGTTTCACGCTGCCTGCCAGAGATCACACCCCGACCATTTTCATTTTCCTTCATCCATTTGTTTCATTCATGTCATAGATTTGGCAGGGGCCCGCATCGTTTTCCTGATGGCCGTCGACCCTTCAACACCCTCCTTTTAAGTCTCAAACTCCTGTTTGTTGCTTTGTTTTGCATCAGAGTGAGGAAGATGTGGAAACAACAATGCATGTTGGTTTGCATCCAAATGACACAGTCTTCAAAAATAACAGTATTTCAGATTTGGAATAACTAATTGTAATTCAAAACTCAGTACTTCAGCGAGGCCATGTAAAGCACTGCTGACATGCTCTTGGACAGAGAGGAGGACTTAACGAATTGAGACTTTTCCTGGGAAAGTAGACAAATGCTGTTTGTGTATGTGAGTAGTTGTGCTGGGATAAATCCAAAGTTGAAAAGAGAACCATTAAATAAAGAGTGTAGGCTAACATTCTGCCTTCATAAAGTAAATTATCCTATAAGATTGCAGAGGTAGTGAATGCACTCTCCCTCCACACTCTAAGTGCATTACATAGTGCGTACAGCTATCCGAGGCCCCAAGAAACAGTAGTTTATAACCATACAACTACTGGAAATATGCCCACTGACAGGAAAGCTATATCACACATACACATACACACACTAAAACACGCTGCTCCCACCCACTGCTTCAGCCACCACTTTGCTAAATCTATCAGCTGCAGCTGCGTGCATGTGTTTTAATGCAAGCACCCACAAGCAGAGTACACGTGAGGTCATATGTGCATGTGAGCATGTGAGCGTCTGTGTCCAAACACTCATATGTACATGTAACCTGCAGATCCCCCGAGCTGCAACCCAATCCCAGAGAACTCCAGAGTGACAAAATAAAACCCAGGCTCTTTAGCGTCGGGAACCAGGATTCCCCACACGCAAACAAACAAGATGGCTACTGTATCTCCAACTCAAGGAGGCCTCGCGGTGTTCTCCAACTCCCATCTGAATGGAGTTAGAGGCTGGCTAGCAGGAGTGCTGTGGAGAAGAGTCTCCTGGGGCAGTTGGCTCAGCAAGCGGGACTAGAGGATGGCTGCACCGTGGATTAGGGCCCCACAGTGGTCCATTGTTAATTGGGCGCCATGTGTGAAAGCTACAGAGAGATTAGTTTGTACAGCTGCTGCCATTTGTCATAACTGCCCTTAACAAGACACACATGGCAACCCAAGTTACAGCCAGAGGTTTTACAGAAAAAGGGAGAAAAAAATGTCTGGTGAGGGTCTAATAGTTTGTGAAACAGACCTGCATAAGCAGATGAAGATGTTCCTGGGAAACACCATGCGGTCTCAGCTGGGATCCCATAAGAGATGATGAGTTTGAGCATTACTCATTTAACCATCTGTAGGTCGACCAGGGTCATTATCATAACCGCTCAAAAAGCTATGTTAAGCCAGTAGAAATCCCAGAGCACAGGTTGCAAACAATTCTGTGAAAACAATGAGGGAAGATCAGCCATTGCATCATTGCCCTGTTGGGCAAAGCTCAAATTAGACGGGGTCTGTGTTTTATTAGACAGGCAAGGGAGGGACGCCACAGAGATCACATGAGGGCTCTGGACTATTATGGCTCGCTGACCTCTTGTTACCCAAATTTTCTTGGTAATGTAGGCTACATGGTGAGAGTTATTTTTTTGGTAAGAATTCACTGTGTAATTGTGGGTTGTACGGCTGCGCACATGTTGGAGGCCTAATTACAATTTTGACGTGGTAAATCTGGAACAAGTTTTTAAAGCACTCTCACTTTAAATTTTTTTGCCCGACAGACGCTAGAGCGCTGCTGTTACTGAGGAGCTGCGTTTCATTGAATCTAAAAGCAGTCTTTTGAGCTTCAGAGCAGGTTAGCAAGAATCCGATGTGTGTGTGTGTGTGCTGTAAATAAGTTCACGGTTTTCAGCATGTGTGTACATATCGGTGCGTGAGTGTGTCGCCTTGTGTGCATTTTTGTGTTTGCATAAAGAAATTTTGGAAGGATTTTCTAAAAGTCAGTGCAGTTTAACTACCAGCTGGAGCCTTGTGCCAGTAGGGAGAGTGCAGGCCAATTTGAGAAGAATCCAAGCTATCTGGAGCCAGATCATATAGGCTTTCAGAAGGCACCATGGTAACAAGCCCCGTTCCTTCCCAGTAAAAATAACGGGCTTCATTAACCATCCTGTTAGTGCTGTGGGGGGCATTTATCACAGTGTCCAGACAGCACTGGACTCCTAGGACACATAGAAGTTGCACACTAGCCAAATAATCTCATCATTACTAAACCGATAGACAGCATTTCCTTCTGGTTAAAAGAAGATCCAACTATCTAAATTCACATCTAATCAAATTTTGCAAACGTCATGGCAAAAGGGAATACTTCTGAATAAATTGTGATTGATGGTTACATTTTATAGTTTAGCTTTGAAGCTAAGTCTAGATTTTTCCTTTGCAGAAATTGGCAATGGCGTGGAGTTTTGTTTTGAGAGTTTCTGATTAAAAGTTACAAGTTGCGGATGCTGTGCTCATGCCATGTCTAAATTTAATTCTAACATATTTATGTGGGTATCTCTGAAGGAAATATGCAGGAAATGGGCATTTATCTATTTTTCTTTTTATTCTGTTTATACGTTTTTTTTTGTTTTATTGCCATGATGTAAAGAGGCAATGTGAAAACCAACCAACAAAGCGTCCATATTTCCTCTCCTCCTGTCATTACTTCTATATAGCTTACTTTAATCACACACAGCCCCATTGCTCAAAGATGCTGTCTTTCATAAAAGTCAGCATGTTTATGTAGGTGCTAAAAATGTAAATTTTCCTGCCTTTTCTTGCTGTATGGGTCAATAAAAACAACCAACCATATTGAGATATTGGGGGTTTGGGTTGTTTAATACATTGAATATGTGGCATCTTCTGCTGATCGATAGTTGATTTCTAAATTTGGGAGCTATTCCAGTGAACCTGACATATGTGAGGGAGGAGTGGAAGCTTTTGGCTAGCTTTGACAACTCAATGGGGCGCTGATGAATCCGTCCCAAGCAGGCCATTCCCAAGCCCCAGACGCCATATCCCCTCTTTGACCCGCTGCACTGACATTAGAAAGAAATCCTCTGGGGATTCGCCCCCCCACACCCCTCAGCCCAAACAGCAACATGCCCACCCAAAAGTACATTTTGCACAGCACTGCAATGGCAGGCCTTTCTTTTTCTGTCTCGCTCAGGTCTTGTCGAGCCGTCACAGTGATGGGCTGTACTGTACCGCCAGACAAAGGAAGAGACAACCATCACTCTGGGCCACTGATCGGCCCTGTCTGGACTGAAAAGACTTTGATGGGGTAAAGCAGGGTGGGGGGTGGAGGAAGGGGGGCTGCACAGAGAAGTTAGTGTCTCCTGGGCAACCACTCTGATTGTCTGTCCCTGCCCAAAGTTCCCCATCACACCCCACCTACTACCCCTTCCCATTTTTTTCTTCCCTTCATTGGTTGTTCACAAGGCTCCTTCCTGGGTGAAAGGGATTGGCTTTTGCAAGAAAGTCTCAGTCTGGTACTTGAGGGGTTCTTTTCTACTTGCTGACTTGAAAAAAATGTGAAGTCAAAAAACATCTTCACGTGAATTCTCTATCTAAGACTTTTGTTTCTCCCCTCTCTACATTCTTACTCCTCTTTCCACTACAGACCCTGCTGTCTCACATGACCAGTCTAGCAGGCAGATGGGACGATAGTATGTTTTTCTAGCAGTTATGCTACTGTGATGGCAAAGAAGAGAGGGCAGCCATTGGATGGAGGAGCTTGGGCAGCAGGGAGGGCCTTTGTAAGGCAGGACAGTGAGGTACAGTGTAGTGCCTGGGATAGGGGGTGAATGTACCTATTTGTCTTCATTTGGGAGGACCGGCAGACAGGGTGGGGGTGGGGAATCTATCCGGGAGGAGTGGGAGGTGCCGGTCCTCCAGTCAAGTGGCCTCGGGGGGATTTGAAATGCATTTGGGGTCCTCCCCGAAAGCCTGGGAAAGTGTGGTGAAGCTGAGATCTTAACCATAGACTAATGACACAAACTGCAGTCTTTAAACAAGTGTAGCCACAAACGCAAAACTGAGTCTCCTGCTGAAACAGACAAGAAAAGCCTTTTCAACACAATGCCTGGGCCTTACAGTCCCAAAGAAAGGCCTTGCCCCATTTTTTGACGGATGCAACAGCGCAAACTGTGACACAAGCAAATTAAACACACTGTTGCAGAGCAAAAGAGGGAGTTGTAAATTTTGTTGAGAAAGAAGGCATCCACATTTCTCTCTGGCCTCTGCTCCGAGTTGCCTTGTTTCCATGGAGATTTATGTACACATGGCACACAAAAGAGGGCTAAGGAGGTAACACGGCCTGTTTAAGCCTTGAGGTATTTGCTCGAGCAAAACCCTGCTGCTAATAACACAAGCTTCATACTGAGCCAGGCAACCTGGCTGCACTGCACCCAGGTTAGTGTTTGACAAAGAGCAGGAAGGGAAAGTAGGCAGAGGAAAGTCAGATGAAGATCACAAACAACCAAGGATCCCGAAGAAGGGCTGAAGTCATTAAGAAGGAAAGAGGGAAAGAAGGAAAGAAAGTAATCATAAAAGCAAGAAACAAGAAAGAACACAAAGAAAGCAAGCAAACGTACACAACACTGCAAAAACACAAATAGCTCCCGGGTTAAGAGAAAAAGGATCGGGAAGACATTTAGTGGGAAGCGGAAATCAATAAGGCAAGCGGTGAAGCTGGGAGGGAGTTCTAAGTGGATTAGATTGAGAGAATGTGTTCGATAGGTTATGGCTCAGAGAGAGAGGTAGCCAGACACCGCAGGCTCTATTGCATACTAATAAGGAAGCCAGAATAGAAGCTAAGCGCAGGGTTGTGCAGTTCACTCCGAGGAGTTTTACTATATGGTTCTAGAGTCATCACTGGAGGTTTTTCCTGGGATTTGTGTTTTACTGTCTTGCTGATTTTGCTTTGAATGTTCACCATTAGAATTTATGTATTCTTATTCTAATTTTATTCTTATTTAAGAACAAAATTCCACTCTGCTTCCTAAACACCCATTTCTGAGACATTTTTTCTTTTCCTAATATCATATCACCAGACTTGAGAATGAAATGGAGCTGAATAACTTGACTTAACCTAAAATAGGGAAGACAAACAGTAGTGTCCTTATAACGCTGTCTGCTTTACAACAAGTTTAGTTTCACGCTTCTGGCATAAACCCAGCCGCCCTTTCTCTGGCCGAGCGCCTGGGCCCGGGACAGCTGTCATGGTCGGAGTCTCTGGCTTGAGGAGAAGCCAGAGAGGGAGAAAAGAAAAGAGACCGGAGAGAGAGAGGAGTGAGAGAGTCATTCGGCTGGGCAGTGTGCCGCAGGGGTGATTCCTGATGGTAGAGGAGGATAAGGGGAAGCGGGGAGGGAGGAATAGATGTTGTGCTTAGTCACAGACCTCCACTGTGACCCAGAAGGTCAGGCCTCCGCTCTGGCCGCCTGACCAAAGCCTCTGAGGCAGCCGGGCGGAAAACGAGATGCAAACGGCGAAGTGAGCAGGCAATGACCAGTCTTGAAGACAGAGACCAGCCGGGCTACCCAGCCTGAGGGATTGGATAGGGGGGTGAGGAGGTGGTGAAGGGGGGGGGGGAGAGAGGAGTCAGCGGTGCCTACTCCCCCTCACTTAGGCCAGTGAACCAAGGGACCACCAGCCAGACCAGAAGGAGTGGCGGGGGAGTGGAGACAAACAGTTGCCAAGAGACCACCGGTGATCCTGCGACCGCCGTGGTTTGACCCCGATTGAGGAGGTCAACAAGGGGGGCTTATGAGCAGCTCCCCTACCTCCTCCCCTGACCACCACCACCAACAACCCCCCCGAGGCAAAAAGTCTTCCTCCTCCACGTGCCCTGGGCCTACAACGGCGCGTTTTCACTGATCTGTTTTGCTCAATTAAACTTCAGAGGACACCCTGTCACATCTCTTTGCAAAGGTCACGACCCCGGGGTCAGAGGTTAAGTCTGGCGCTCGTAAAACAAGGTCTCCATTAACATGGCAGCATGTATTCGGAGGTAATCCATCCATTTCCACAAACTATCATGACGGTGTGAAAAAAAAAAAAGTTACGTTACTAGAGGGGGGAGAAAAAAAGTCAAGGTAATGATGTTTTATGGTCGTGTTAACTTTCAGCGGCAGAGTAATGGGAAAGCTGCTTGACCTCGACTTCTTTAGTCTCCCACCGGTCTACCTCAGCAATCCTTTTCAGTAACCGGTTATGAGGAAATCCACTGATAACTTTCAAAATGTTCCGAATTCAGTAATTTCTCATTTCTACTGCCGTCCCTGCTTCATTCCACTTCAAACTACTTCTTGTCCAATTCATTTTATAATTGAGGTATCTGAAGGAAAGTGAATGGCAGACCGTTTCCACAATATTTTCCAAGCTTCCTCCCAATTCTTCATTTGGATTGCTTGTGTATCTTACTCAAATTGTTTTATTCATTTATTTAATGAATTACATACATGTGTAAAGAGAACAAAACATAGAAATACACGGGACTGAGCACTTTGGATTACTACATTCTAACATTAGTTGAGAAAGTAGTGACGGGCACCTTAAACAAAAGCAAATACAAACGAGCCCCACAGTATTCTAACATGTCCTAACATGACGATTATCTACATGCCCTGTTACGACTATTCCATCAAGTTGTCAAACTGGATATGCAAAATATGAATCCAGGTGGGAAGAGGCGATGATTCGAAGAAGAAGAAAAAATAGAATTGCACTTATTGTTTTATCAGATTAAGATAAAACAGTGCACTGGAGTACAACTGCAGTGTGTGTGTGTGTGTGTGTGTGTGTGTGTGTGTGTGTGTGTGTGTGTGTGTGTGAAAAGCCAGGGCCCTGTGTTGAACACGGCCTGCCAGTTGGCACAATGGATGCCACAACCCCCACTCCCAGCCCCCAGCCTACTTCCCAGCGGGCATTCATCTGGGCATGCACATGGGTGCTACAGCCCTGCCTGGCTAAACGCGTCTGTGCCCCAGAACAAGGGGGCTGAGTGCCCTCTCTAAATTCAACCAGCACACTCGCTGCCAACCCGCCGACCTTTCTCAGGCAGCGACCCACCAGATTCAAAAACAAATACAGGCTGAACTTACTGATTTTTTGGCATGAAAAATAACAAGAAAAAAAGAAATATACACAGTTGAGTTAATTATGGCAGCAACATATTTTATGTAACACAACAAAGCAGAAGTGCCACATAGCAGCACGGAGGACAATTTTAAAAGCACAATATGGACCCGTTTTTTCTAGCAGTTCGCACAAATACCAGATTCTGTTTCATACAGAGCCGTTCGCTAGTTTCTTTGTATTTGATTGTATGTTTGTTTGTTTCGTGCAGTTGCAGCAGAACAAAGGCAGCGGCTTCCATTCTGCCACTGTCAAAAAACTTTCCAACGTGCCCGCTGCATTGCGGATGCCAACCAACGAATCAAAGGCATGCTGCAAGCAGACAAAGAGGGTTTGATGCCAACCTCCAAACCTCTAACAACCATTACTGGTGATTTGCCTGCCTCCCTGGCACAGTGCAAAACAAAATGGCGCCGTGCCGCACGCTACCACAATATGGCTGCATTGTCTGAAGGTGGGCACTGCTTGGTAACTTGAAGAAAAAGGAAAAGCTGCTTTAGCTTGCAAATACGAAAAAAGGAAAAAAAAAAAAAAAAAAAAGCACAGCCGTCACTGTGATCCCGGTAAAAGAATGCTATTTTGTATTTGCCAAAGTTTCAACCGACAGAAATTTTGAGGACAACAGTAAATAATCGCATGTGATCCGCAATGCGATGTTGAATCAGACTGAGCGTATTAACCGACGAAACAAGAACAGCCACTTAAAATGAATGTTTCTGCCAATACGTTGCTCTTTCACCACAGCGGAGAAATAATACCTGCTGAAACATCGTTCACAATGTTTAACACGAGCACGTATTTATAATTCCAACGTTGTATATTATGAAAACGCTGCACTATAGAGCCATTTTCAAGTTGGTGCTGAACAGTTAAAAATGCAGCAGATGCAAACTGGAGAAGCGGTGGCATCCTACAAAAGACACAAAAGAGGGTCTGATGCCAACTCCGGTGCCAGTGGCAACCATTATTGTCTCTGTGCTGTGCCTTCTGCTTTCCCTGGCACTTATCAAACACAAAATGGTGCTCAGGGTTTGATGATAATGAGCTAGCTATACAGCCACCTCTCCCTCCACAGCAAAAGTATTGGTGGGGTATTCAGTGTTGCTGCAATAGATTTAATACAAGGAAATTTCAACAGGGAAATACTATAGGGGGATTCCTATGGTGGAGTGCAAGACTGCATGAATGACTGAGACCTAATTATATATACAACACACCTTTTTTTTTTTTTAAGGAGACAGTTTCATTTTGAAAGAGTTGGTAAAGGTGTAAGCTTTAAATTCTGCTACAAAAAAAATGGATTAGGTGAGCAAATAAGAATCATTTTCAAGATTTACAGCATTGATCTGAGTCATATTTACAGCAGAACTTGTGCTGTGTCTATTCTTAACTGCTCTTCACCTCTCTTTATACTTAGTGTGGACTGTGTGATTTAAAAGTGAGGTTTCTGTCATCAAATAGAGGGGGAAAATTCAGTTTCTCTCTTCAAATTAACTTTTATAAGACACTTCAAAACTGCTTTACCAAAAGAATTTCTATTAATAAATATTGTCTTAAATGATCTATGCTGGCATGCAAATGTTTCAGTAAATGCCTTTTTTTAAATTAGTGAGCAACATTCTTTGGTTGTGTATCACTACATTGAAAAAAACTAAAGGAGAAAAAAAAACGGTTTTAACACATCCATTCAAAAAATGTTCATGTCATAAACCTATTGCAGTAGCTGGCAAATTTCAAACTCTCATTTCATACGTAAAAAAAAAAAGAAGAAGACAACACACAGTTCAGGCTTCACATGGAACACACCACTGTGTCCGCAAAAGGCTTTCATCTAAAAGAAACCAGCTTTTCAGAAACTAAGAAAAGAAAGAGGTTTCCATTTCAGCTTTAACACGATCACACATTCATCACACACTTGATTTATAGCAGACAAAAAATGCTATAACGTATATACTTAAATACTAGCAACTGTATTACCAAATATTAACTCATATGTTCAGCTAAGATGGGATGTGATTTACAGGCAGCAATATGTTTATATAGATATTACATTTATTTAATGGTGGACTTCTCATTTTAAAATAAAATTGTTAATATAGGATTTGTTAAATTGAGTTGTAAAATCACATAATATTACATTATGGGTTAGTGTTAGGATTAGGGTGAGTGATATTACAATGGGACTTCAACATACTAAGAACAAACATTTTAAAACGTGATGTGAAATAACACAAAAATAAAAAATAAAAAAGGTTTTCGAGGAATCCAGATTTACTGTTGTATAATCTCAGTATACACACATACTGCTGTTGGGTTTGTTTTAATTAACCAGCCTTTACTGTAACTTTACATGAATGTCACTACTTAAGATCCGAACAAATAGAGGAGGTGTGTGTGTGTGTGTGTGTGTGTGTGTGTGTGTGTGTGTGTGTGTGTGTGTGTGTGTGTGTGTGTGTGTGTGTGTGTGTGTGTGTGTGCGTGCGTAGTTACTCATGCCTGTGTGGCTGTGTGTGTATGAGATAATACATAGTCTGTGCAAATTATAGTAACTGAATAATCACTGAACATGAGTGGGAGCTGCTGCTGGAATACAGCAACTCAAACACACATTTAAGACATGTTCTACATTTAATGTTTGATTGATCGTATTTCTGTGTAGTGATCTGCTATGTTTGACACATGTAAATATGTATTCTGCTTATATACTGTATTGACCATTAGATTTCTTATGTTTATTTGTCTGGCCATCGGAGCGGTGATCTCAGCCAACCTCAGTGAGACTGCCAAAAAGTAACACATGTGACCCTTGACCTTGCCAAGCCATCATTCACGCATGCGTGTTAGCTCACACACACACACACACACACACACACACACACACACACACACACACACACACACACACACTGAAAGAAACATACAGTATGAGCTTGTCCCTACCTTGGTCCTGGACATAGTATGCTAGAAACAAGTCCAGCTCCTTGACCGATACTGTTATGTGGTGTGGCTGGACACAAAGTGCTGGGTTGGTGCAATGTTGAGACTTGACAAGCCGCTCGCCATCTGTACTTTCCAGAGGGATGCCTTTGAAGAGGATGACCATCACCAGGTCCAGACGCCAAACTTTGTCGGCCTGCCGCAAACAGTCGATCCGGCGGATCTTGCCCTTCTGGTCCGGGTTGGATAGCACACAGCACGGGTGCTTCTTGCCCGTCACACTGAGGACAAAGTCCTCCCGGTACTCCTGCCGAATGTCCTTACGGAGCTTGGCCAGCAGCCTGGATGCCCACTTCTGCTTAACCTCAGGCTTCTCGCCCAGAAGCTCGTCCTTCACCGCGCGCTCCTCATCCTTGGACATCCGCTTCTCGTGCTTCTTGAAGTACTTGCGTTTTCTGGCCTGGAGGTTGAACCACGTGTAGGCAATGGCACGGACGTGAGGGAGAAGTGCCTCGATGAAGGGATGAAATTCATCCTGGAGCGTCCAAGAGACACAGTGAGAAGAGGAGAGAGAGAGAGGAGAGAAATGTAATCAGAAAGTCACGTCTAGAAACATGGTACAGAAACATGGATTTAGTCAGCTGGTAATCTCAGGCAGAAGGGAAGTTAGGCACCAAATAAACCATTCTTCATAAGCACTCAAATAATATTTTAGTGGCAGTTAAGTCAAGACATTTCTATTCACATAACAACACTGGTTTTACCATCCTAGATGTATCTGGACATACTGCAGGTATGACAAGGAAATTCCACTGTTTATATCAACTGCCAGCGCTACAATAGCACCAAGCCCGGTGACTGAAAGCACTCGCGTCTCCGCTCTCATTTCCCAAGCATGCTCTGAGCGGGACTCCTGTGCTCCTGTGCTGCTGCTGCTGCTGCTGCTGCTGCTACACAGAGCATGCGCCCCTCGCAGTTGCATTTCTCTTATCAAATTATCCACATTCCGATGTGAACTTATGCCATGTTCACGAAAGGATGGTGGATAAGCTGGAAGGGGCAGAGTCGGATGCAGTTACAGAATATAAAGTTGAAGAGATTCCCCTTTCTCCGGGCAAACAGCTGAGATCATATGAAGGCTGCATATTCAAAATGGATTAAATACTCAGACAGAGAGCAAAAAATGAAAGTGAAGCAATTGTGTGAACGGTATTTGCAAAGGTTGAGTTAGGACTCGAATAGAAGTTCATGCCAAGTGTTGAGGCTAACACACAGAGTAACACTTGCCCAGCTTCATTCCAAAAACCTGAGGTTAGTCAGTGATACTAAATCTGTGGCCTACTTCGTTCATCTATTTAAATTACGGCACAATTGCGTGAAGTTATTTTTATAATAACTTTTCAGAGATTCAGTTTAATATTTGTGGAAATATTTTCAGCACAAATTTTACTTTCACATAAAGCTTATCTGTTGTTTCTTGTGTTCAGCATTTTGCTGTTTTACTTTACACCATAACACCTTTAATTCTCCATTGAAAAATATTTCAAATGTGAGTCAAAAAGAGAAAATAAATGAATACTAATTTTGCAATCCGCATTTGACATAATTTATCCTGACAGTGCATCACCTTACAACTAAAAAAGCAAAATCAAGCCGACAGTTTACTGGCCTACAGGCTTTTTCACCAACAATACCCATGTAATTCTTAAACAAATTTTAATAATCTCTTAATATTTGTTCCGTGTAAGTTTAGGAATGCACAGGATGGGGTGCATGATTTATAAGTAGTCATTAATTATAGCAGCGGTGAGCGAGAAGTGGAAACATTAACTTATCTTTGTTTTAGGTCATTAAAATTTGTAATTGAACAAGTATAAACAGCTCCTTTTGAGCAGGCTTTTGAAGAGTTTTGTTCTTTTTCGAAGGCACGCAGGCTCGCGGGCTGTAGGAAACCACAGACACACACTTCTTATCTGTGCCTGCCGCTCGTGCTCCTCTGAGAAGCCACATTTCTGGTCTGCACTTTTCAGGCCAATAAAACTCTGCTCCAGTACACTAATGTCAAATTAAAACCATATCACACATTGTAAATAAAACTTTTTTTATTCTCTACTGATTCTAGTTTTAAAATGTACTATATTTACTTTGGATACAACACTTATCTGTTGGCTTTTAAAGAGGTAAAAAATAATAATAATTCAGATCTCCATTTAATGTCATCCCCTCACTATAAAGTTGTCAATTAAACTGACAAAAGTAAGCAGTAAATGCTAGTAAATTCGCCTCCGAAGCAACTGTCTCTGAAATCCTTCTCACATCTGGTTTCCTGTTTAAAAAAACACTTTAAATATTCCCTTAATTTTTTTTTTTTTTTTTTCAACCAGTCTTAAGCCAAATGCTGTAAAGATAAATGACTTGGCCAGGGCCTACGCAGTGCACTTCAGCTGGGGCCATAAAAGCACAATCCTCTTAAGTACAAACTAAACCACATCTCAGTCAATCACTTACTTATGCCAAGTAAAATATAAACAGTAAAACTGAGTCAGCCAAAACAGGCAGCTACTCTGTCCAACCTGAATCAACCTTATCACACGTTTGATCTTCCTACAGTGAAAGTGGCTTTATCTGCTTCCAGTACACTTCACTAAAGTATAGGGGTTTTGCTCTAAATAAAAAATATACACGTGGGAGGAAAAAATATAAACACGGCTAGAGTGAGGCTGGGAAGTGTGTGTGCGTTTGTGTGAGGTTACTGGAGGACGCAAATAACCCAATTAAACCTGAGAGAAAATGAGAATACCTGTGCCAACTATACGGGATTATCATGATGATAAGTCTATCTTAAAATCATCTTTACGCACAACTTTACGCAAACAAAGACACAGAAAGATTGGCACAGTGGCGACTTTTAAATGTCTGTGTGACTGTTAAAATGATTTTTTTGCTACAGTTTTCATTACAATCTAAAACCTTGAAAGTAAAAAAAAAAATCACAATAATTGGAGCGCAAACGCATGAAATGTGGAACAAGAACTTAAATTTGGGTTCGTTTTTACGCGGCGTAATTCGCTCAGGAGAAAAAATACATTATAAGTGTGAATTATGAAAACATTTTCTAACGCAGAAATTAAACTGCACAATCCTGACGCATACACCTAACTTTCTCTCCCCCTCCCATGACCACTGCCTGTAACAGTTGCATTAAAAAAAAAATTACGAAAAGCATTTTATATGTGTATTTAAAAAAAAGACACAAATACCTGAGTAAGACAAATTGGAGAATACATGACGAGACGGCAACACAGAAAGTGAATGTACTTGGACTGATTCCTCTGATCACTTTATCGCGCCATTCCTGGACCGATGTGCACCGTGCGAGACTGTGGAGCAGCTATCCGCGTCAAACGAAAAAAAAGAGGTTATCCGAGAACATCCATGAATTGTTGCGATCCAAAAGATTGTCGTGTCCGCAGAGCAGGAGAAGCTATAGGCAGGAGATTTTGAGGAGGAGTTGACCCGCACGGTATAAGCACTTGATGTACTTGTGATCGTAAAGCCGGTGCTGCGCGCTCCTCTACTACACGGGCTTCTTTGCGCGTGTCGGTGCACTGATATCTCGTTCATAAAAGCATTGTGGGGAGCTTCAGTGTGTGATGTTCACCCCTTGCTTTCGCCAAACTTGATATGAAAATCGACCGGTGCACCTTCGGGTGCTGCGCGATTCCAGCAAATCAGACCCAACTTTTTTTCCTTTTTTTTTTTTTTTTCACCCACGTAATTACACAGTCACACTCCTCCTCCTCCTCCTCCTCCTCCAAACACACACTACCCCCTATCCACCATCCAGCACCTTCTCCTCCTCGGCTATGTGAAAACACAACAGACAATTCATTTACCCCCCTCACTCCATTTGAATTGTTTTATGAGCTTCAGAGGACTTTGGACCACAGCTTCAAGCGCACACAAACGGAAGAAGGACATTTCCCTCTGCAGCTCTGCCACCTTTTTTTTTTCTTTTACCCCCGAGCCCCGCGTCAACAACACGCGCTGTAACTGCTTTTCCACTTTAGATAATTCAACTCAGTGTCTGCCCGCTCACACAGTCAAAACAAACTTTTGGTCTTTTTTTTGTTTGTTTGTTTACTTTGTTTGTCAAGCACACAGTTGGCCATGAACTCGGCTTATTTACCTTCCAGTGCTCTGCTTCTGAAATAAATCCTGATGGCACAAATTCAATATTTTCTGACTGCAAGGGGACATTTATCTTGTGCTTACTTCCAACTGCAGATAATATATTAATTGTATTGTCTACTGCAGAATAAAACCTGTAAATCTACTAAAGACAGGCAAAATTATACTTAGTTGGAAACTTTCACACAAGGGAATCTTGCTTTTTTTAAATGTATTTTTAAATGTCAGATTATATTAAAGGGACAAATAATTCAGCTTAATCTGAACACCTGATTCATTGCTTTAATGAAGTTGAAAAACACTCCCAACAAAGCCAAATGGCAACATAGTAGCTTTTACTGATGAAAGGACTGGAAGTTAAACATTGTTGCTGCAGTGTGTGTGTGTGTGTGTGTGTGTGTGTGTGTGTGTGTGTGTGTGTGTGTGTGTGTGTGTGTGTCCTACAGAGCTGTCAACAGTCCGCACAAGAGTTCATTTGCCAAATTAAGGGGAATGAGATGTTAACATAGGCTGTGCCAGGTTTTAGTAGACACTGTTTGGCCCGTCCGCGTACAGGAGACAGTGTTACAGTATCACAAAGCGCGTTATCACAACATTTGAAAGCAATAATAATCCATGTTCACGTACCATTGCACTGTACTGCATGGATTAATAGGGAATCCTGGAGCCTGGGTTGACAACACACAAGCCGGTAGCTTCACATTTCTCACGTTCAACTTTGTGCTTTGGAGGGTTTTTCTCTTGCAGTGCTCGCAAAAAAAAAAAAAAAAAAAAAAAAAAAGTCAACACCGGAAGACAATTCTTGGCAGATAGCGTTGAAAAGAAGTTAGGAGCACCTCGCGTTTTTTTCTCTTTTTTTCTTGTCTTCCTTCCTCTTCAAGTCTTACTTTTTTGGATCGTTTTTTGGGGTTGTTCAGTGAAGTTGAACGTGATCCAGAAGAGGCTGAGTTTTCGGCACTGGGCTGGTCTCCGCCTTCACTTTCACTGTGTGACTGCCTGCCGCCCTCCGGCTCCCAGCGCTCACCGTCAAGTCTGATAGCGCCGCAAAAAACACCATTTCCGGGGACGCTTTTCCAAATAAAAGCGTCGCTGACAAACTGTTACATCGGCAGTTTTCTCCCTTAGCTTAATAGTCAGAAGTGGGAAAAGTAATCAGATCCTTTACTTCATTGCTTCTCAAACCTTTTCACTTCAAGGACCCTAAACTGTGTCAAATTACACCAAGGACCCCCATCTGATAAGATTTCTGCTTTTAGATGTTTTATCACAGGAAGTGTGTGAAAACCATGACCAAAATTGTCACATATTCTGTCATTGTGTTACTTATGGATGGAAAATATATTATAAATACATTCTGTGAGGGACCCCTGGAACCACTTCAAGGACCGACAGGGATCCCCGGACCCCACTTTAAGAACCACTGGTTTATTTAAGTAAAAGTAGAAACACCATTATGTGGGAAAAAACAAAACAAACTACATTAAAAGTAAAAGTCTTCACACTTAAGTAGAAGTGTTACCAACTAAAAGTGTTTTTTGCAGAAAATCAGGTTGCATATTTATAAAATATGTTAAATAAAGCATGTTGATAATACTTATGAATTAGTGCATAAGAAGCATTTATTGTTATTTGATCTTCAGGACTTTATAAAGGTCACAAGATAAATCTGACCAACTGTGAAATGATTATTTGTGCAGGAAAGAAGAATTCTCATTTTCAAGAATTTTTCTCTCATCTCTCAGTTTTTTATTTGACATGAAGTTTAGTATGGCAAATGACTGATCACCAGGAGGCACAACAGCACCCTGTTTTTATGTGATGTTTAGGAAATGCTGGTTAAGTAATGCTGCATAATTTAGAAGCTTATTTCACGTCAAATCTTCATCTGAAAAGTAACTAAGGCTGTAAGATGAATGACGTGTAGAAAATACAACATTTCTCTCTGAAATGTAGTGGAGTAGAGCTACAAAGCTGCAGAAAATTAAAAATATTTACGTAAAGTACAAGAACCTCAACATTGTATTTCAGCTGTATTCATTTAAGCGTTGTGACCAGTTTTTAGGTAGGCTGACACACAACAGAATTATGTTAACCCATAAAAGGATATGTAATCCTTCAGTTTATCTGAAAACCTAAAAAAAATACTCAATGGAGAGCATATAACTTGATTTGTAATATCATGTTTTAGTGTACCTTATAGCCCAGCTACTATAAACTATGTCATAAAGAGTGTAGACTTTGTTAAAACTGTAAAAGTAATGGGAAATGACTTGGGTTCTGCTCTATTACACCAAAATCCCCATTTTGAACCTTAAGACATGACTCTCATTTTGAAAGCAACACTTCCCATCCCCTGGGTATCATGTGGCCGTTTCTCTACAGCTTGACGCAGCACAGTTTTGTAATAGTGTTGGCATTCTGGCCTCTCATTGGCCAGCAGCAGTGGCCCCGGGACTCTGTACCCTGGGCCCCTCACTTCCGCTCCTCTGACGTGCTGTTTGGGGCTTACAGAGCTGCTTGCTGGACATTCAGCCTTGTCATGGCGATGTCACTACTGCAGGTGGAAATCACTACACTCTAGTAATTACTGCAGCACTGTAGTAATTATGATTATTATTAGCCTATTACTATTATTATCATCAGGTTTTTACATGTGACCTACATGGTATTGTAATTACAGTTTTTATACTCAGAAAATTACCATTTATATGATCAATCAAATATTGGAGGTAAAATAAAATAATAATATTGGTGCTGATATTGCTAATGTTATTAAGTAATATAATTTAAGGGTCATTGCCTTCTATATCTGCATTTCTACATTCAACTGATTCTGTTTAGATCTGACCATATTCAACTGTGCACAATGTCTTTCATTATATATATATTACATACCTGCACACAGTTTATAAAATGTTTAACATAACCAGATACTTGTTACTGGCTCCCTCCATCATAGTTTCACTATACATCATAGGTGCATTCATTCTTAATTCTCATCCTTCTTTTTATGTATTGATTTGTTTGATTTGCATACATTTTGCATACAGTTGTTGTTACTTTCTTGACCTCCCTTGGCTTATTGATCACTGGCTCATTCTTTATATTTGTTTATATATAGCTGTGGTGTAATAATAATAACAATATCAAACAGTGTTGTATTACTCATACTTATGCTGAATAATCACTCACTAGATGCTCATTGCTGTGTGCTGGCATAACAACAGAAAGTGTGACTAATAGTATGATTTGAATTGTTGGTCGGACAATGGATTTTATTGCTGTCTCATCACTGTTATCATGACATCAACACACTATTCACATTATCTAAAAATGTCACTGTTGTCATTTTGGTGCAGGGTCTGCATTGCACACGCTCAGTCATCGTTAGTGATTCACTTATCCAAATAATTAAGCTAAGAGCATTCAGTTGGAGTGGAAACGGCTATAAATTGCTGAGCAATGATTGTTTCAAGGATAAGTTCATTCTGATACCGTTGGTGTGCCGATTCACTGTGCTGCAGCCTTGAAGCAAAATTGGCTGGGCTGAATAGATATTGTCCTTCTGACTATTAAGCCAATAAAAACACTCCACTAAACAGAAATAGCAAACACACTCAGTACATTTTAGGAGGCTTTGTAATTCACATTATGCAATTATTTTTTCCAAGAATGTTTTTCTTTTGGATTTGTATTTCTTAGTTATTGTTAAAGGAAGTGATACCATGTAAAGGCAGATCATATCACACACTGACTATATTGTCTCTGCTTCTATCTATTCAGCATTATATCAGTCTGTTGGAGCACATGGCATGAGTTGTTACTGATTCATCGTCCTGAATGTGGACCTACCACCCCCATGTGGCTGCAAACTGCTAGTATCTTGTTTGAGACTCACTGGAGAATTAAAACCAAGCTTCAAGGTGTCCTTTAATATTTAAAGGTGGGGATGTTTTGGTGGCAGTTAAGCAATTTAAAATATAAAATCCACTAAATAAATTATACACAAGCCGACAGTTTAAAAAAAAAAAGTTTTCTTACCTTATGATATTTTACAAGTATTCCAAATATGATTATCAAACATGAAAATATTAACACCCGTAGATAAAACAAAATGCTATGTTGGGTACAAACACTTTATCACAGCAGACGTTTTTACACAGGTGTTACTAATAACATTAACAACGGCTTCATTATATTCAAGTGTCCCGTTCAGTTAAATGTATTCAGCCATCGTTAACTTTATTATTTACACCTGTGCTTTTCCTACTGTGACATGTCTTAATGTTCCTTAATGAAAAAGGCTGTTCATTCAGTGCCACACACATTTTGTCTATTTCTTTTAATACCACTGGGATATTCTATTGATTTTTTGTATTTCATTATAGATGACTCATTCACAATTTTTTGTTTTAATACAGTGGCTTGGGGCAAAGATTAAGACATTTCTAGTAAAAGCAGATCTGCTGAGAATGACTAAGATCACTGTAAAGTATCATTGTTATAATTATTAGTGTTACTTTTTTTATTCAATTTGATGTGATGGTGTCTTCCACTGGGTTAAAACCAAGTATCATTTTTCACACCATTAGGGGGCAACACTCCCAGTAACAGTACTGTTACTGCTTAGGCACCTGTTTCATCAAGTCATTAACTCTCAGTTATTATGCATATATAAGTTTGACATTTAACTTAAAGAACAAAGATAAAGACTAATCAGAAGATACAAAATATAAGTGTGACTCTCAAAAATTGAAGTTTACATGATTTATACAAGCTGCAATGTAAAAATGACCGTAGAAGTACTCTGAGGCTGTCACAGGAAACGTTATACTATTAAATATGCTAATTCTGATGCTTTTCTCCTCACGTTGTTTACTCATGAAGAACACTCTAGTTGTGTCATTGGGTGTGATCAGACTTCACCAATGTCGTTTCCTACTCATTCATAACGGCTGTAAGCAACCTACCATGACAAGACAGCAGGGCCATGATGGTTTGAGCTAAATCCAATATTCTAACCTTTACTATAAACTTTTAATTAATGATGTACTCCACGTCATGTTATGCCCACTGCTTGCTGAAATTGCTCTTAAAATCCCTCTTTAATTGGTAGTAGCACTTAGGATCTGTCCTTTATGCAAATTGTGGATGAAAGGGTTGAAGCTGATTCTATTCATCTATTTTAAGTCATTCTTTTTCAGAAAATATAAGCACAGGTTGTTTGATTTTTTATTTTATTTGTTATGGACTACAAAGCACATTGATTGCATGTGAATGTAAAATAGAGCAGCAGGCAGCAGCAGCAGCATGGACTGAGTAGAAAGAGTTCACTTCTTTCAGCTCATATGCATTGAGACAGACAAACAAACCTCAACTTAAACCCTGGCGATGGAGCACAATAAAAGCTTGCCTGTAGTCCGACGAGTAAATAAATATTCAGAATGAAATGTCAGCCTGTGTTGCCTCTTCAGCATGGGAAAGGCGCGGGTTGGACAAGGGCTCTTTGTCTGACACTATCAAATTAACACTGCAGAGGGTGCACAGAGAGGTGCACTTGAGGAGGGCTCTTACACACAAGGCAGGCTGAATACTTCCTTTAGTTATTCTTCTCAGGCAAAAAATAACATTAATGATATAAAACTTTATAGCCCATTTGAATCACATTGTTTGCAGTCACAATTAAGTATAACTGTGTTTAAAAGATTACAAACACCGTCCCTGAGAATTACATAAACTAAAAAATATATCTTAATATTAAGGATGCTCTCTTAAAATTTGCTTTCTTAAATAAAAGCTGCAAATAATCTCTGTTGCAGACATTCAGCACACAATAAACGTATTAGGAATGCATAAAAAAAAAACCAAAGGGTTTTAGATCCCCTCCACAATATCTCTTATTTCTGCAAATATGGTGAATTCTGGCCTCGACGCACAAAGACTTTCATCAAAATCAGTCAGCATAAAAAGACATTTAGGTGAGTAAAACAGGGTTGGAGACTAGATGTGGGTTAGGGTTAGGGTTTTTTTTTTTTACATGCATGCTCTCCCAAAAAGTGCAAGACACCTGAAAGTATGATTTAGAAAAGGTATGACAAGAAATGAGCCTTTTTTAAGTTGATTTTGCTTGATGATGATGCTCATAACAAATGTCATTTAAGAAGAAGTCAAAAGCAAAAGAGCTCCACTTACCATCCACCACGTTCTGGCTGACATGTCATAGCAAAGCTGCCATTTAATAGACCTCTCTGTCAGTTTCCCAGCCATCACTGTGCTCTCGGCTCTCATCGGACGCAGCCCCGGTGGAAGATAAGGCACCTAATCAAAGGGGCATCAGTGGAGGCATGCTGTGCCACATTTAGGTCAGTCCTTGACACGTTGCATTGTGGGAAAAAAATCAACAACAGCTTGACCAGTGACTTGAACCTGACTGTGGTAATTACAAGAGCCATGACCCTGAAACCCTCACCGCCCCCCTCCTACACTAACCACCCTCCTTCCTCTTCTTTCTCCTCCCTCCCTGCGTCCTCTTCTTACATATGTTTTACAAAGGCACAGTTCTGGATATAACACATGTAACAGGGTTGAATAATAAGTACCTGGAAACAAATTTGCTGCAAAAACTGGAAAAGTACAACAAATTTGTAACACGATCCTCAAAATCATCAAAAGCAAATTCCTGTCTTTCAATTTGAGGTTGTTGAAAACAGGAGCATCATTCTTGTGTACTATTTCCGAGACAGAGTGTAGCTGATTGTGAGTCAGTGCTGACATTTGGCCTGAAGTCATCTCCCTGTTTCAACCTCATCAGTCCTGTTTTTGTTTTTGAGGGGAAAAAATCCTGCCTGTGCTGGGAATGATCCATTAAAGAGCCGGGGCAGCTTGATGTCACTGTGAGGGACTGAGGAAAAGGTCATTCAAAATACTGAGATAGACTTGTGAGGATTATACCACTGGAAATGATTATTCTTATTCAAAGGTGCTCCGATGTATTGCTAATAAAGCAGTCACAAAGGTCAAGTAGTCACAAGACACATGTTGCATTAAACTTCCCCTCAGCATCAGGGCTATACTTTAGAGCCGACTGTATTTTGATACACGAATTAAGACGTTTAGCGTGTCCATGTAAATGTTATCTGAATGCCAGTTGAAAAGACCTTTTCTCTCCTGCCACATTCCAGTCCTCCTCATTGAGGCGGCTCGGTGGCAGCTGGATTTCCCCACAAGGACGGTGGGTGGACTTAGCAACAGTTACTTTGCATTAGTTATGACAAATAGATGAAGTGAAAAAAAAAGAAGTGCTTGGAAATGAAGACAAGCGTTTTACTTGATTGCCCATGTTGGATGAAATCTTACAGAATACACTTGAAAATTCATTATACATAGCTTAAAATGTGGTTAAAATTATAATTAAGCTGTGGTGATACTCAACAAGCTATATGTTTGTTTGTCCTTCAGCTGATTGCACTGTATAGCTGCATTCATTACCTGTTCAGAGTTGACCTTTTCAGGACACCTGCCTTTAATAAAGCACTAATTAGGAGCCTAATTAGGAGCAGGGCAATTATCTGGTTTCTAAAAACAAAGCACAATAAGACACTGAGCAATCATCATGGGAGGCAAATGTCAGCTCTTGGCAGGGAAAAGGCAAACAAATATTACTCAGAGGGATGACATATGTACTCACTACATAAGTAAGGAGCACCGTAGCTTATACATTCAAAAGGAAAATGATTTATAAAGCATTTGTAGTAAGTGTATAATTTAATTTGCGGCATCTGAAAAGCAAATGTTTTATGTTTATTATGCATAAGTGGCTTATTTATAATGGCGTTGGGAATATACATGAAATTGTTTTATAACTGTAAACTTGTAAAATATGAAATTATTTGGTTTAAGAACAATGTTGGGTCATTTCCATATCTTGCCTCCTTCACCAGATATTAAAACTCATATTTGTTTGTTTGAATTTGATCACTTCAATAAATAATTTTTTTTTTAACAGATTAAAAAAAAAAAAAAAAACATTCCAGACACATTACTCAGCTGATACCCAATATGTGCTTCATGCTTTTGGAGAAAAGAAAAACGTAGAGGGCCGAGCTCACACACGAGAGCCGTGTGCACCTTATTGATTTTGAGGGTAAAATCGATACATATCATCGTCTTGATTGGATTAAATGTGTCAAGTTCAACTTTTAATTGGATTTCTACTTTCTACAATGAGAGCTTATTTGAAAATCAATAGGCAAATCAATACCTCTGTGTTCAGAAAGTTCAGCTGCGGAGCTAAAAAAAAAAAATATGGAGGAACGTATAGCAAACACCTGCCACTGGCAACCCACACACATGACTCACTGAGGTCTAACAAATGTAATTAAACATTCTTTTTTAGTGAAATAAAATACCAAAAAAATTCTTATTGGGTAAAAATGTAAGTGTAAGTGAACTCATTTTAAAAATTGAAATAGCTGAATGGTTTATTAGTGTGTATGTTAAAGGATACAGAAAACTAGAAATGGTTGCCAGTCAAAAACATGTGGGCTTTTACTGAAGTATTAACTCTGAAAACATCTAAGCAAGGCCTTACTCATGTTGGGGAGGATCCTAATCATCATGTCATATAGGATATATGTCCCATATGGACTGAAATCTGAAAATGATCATGCAACCAATAATTAATGATCAGATAATAAATGTTGCTATGTTCCGAGACTTAATCCTTGTCTAGTCTTGGCAAAATGACCGGAAAACACGCCAAGCCAGTAACTCCAATCCTTGAAAGGTAGACAGCCTTGTATCTGAGAGATAACTGCTCCAAGCATAGTTTATGTTTATCAAGCATGTGGCTAATTATTTCTTTTGTTCAGCCAGATGTCATAGACTGTAAAACTAGCAGGTGGTCACTTATTTAATTAGTCCAGTTGAGCAACCATTACGGGAGATTAGGAGCACATTTAACCCAGGCTGCCTCTATTATCTACGAGACTCAACCTTATCATCCGAAGCCTAAACTGACCAATTAAATTTAACCCCAAGAAGAGGCTCAATTAAAGTGATGGTTCTGAAATGGCTAGATGTTTTAGATTTATTAGCAACTGATATCAAAAAGATTAATTTAAAGATTAAAATGTCAAAGTAATTATAGTTACAGGAAAGAAAAGCAACGTATTATTAATTATGATTAATATTTGACATTTTTTTAGATTAGTTTGCCAATGTAAGAAAATCGCACTAAAAACCCCTTTTGACCCCCATCCTAAATTGATCCTATATTAGTCAGGGATTGCGGACAATGCAGGATTTTGGTTGGTCTCAACCCGAAATGGCTCGGGGTTGTTGAGGTCAATGCAGGTCATTTCTGTGTGTTCAGAGCTGATAAAAACATAAAACAATTTTAGACAACACACATAGATTATGTTCACGGCCATGCACACATTACATACGCCTCACTGAGATTTAAGAACTTTTCAAGACAATAGCCATTCAGTACAAGACAATTGGACTGCTGCTTGTTTGGATAAATAGTAATTATACTGAGAGAAACAAACAAATGAAGCTTTAAGGAAATCTGATCTGAATTTTGATGTTGCTATGTAGTCTTTCATTTAAAAAAATAATTTTGTGGAAAATGATACTCTGTTAAAAGTGAAGATTGATTAATTTTATAATTAGGAGTATAGAGTCCTTGCTTAAGATATACTCTGAACAAATAGGCAATCTGTGTTTACTATATTCTCAATAAAATGTATATTGTAATAAATATGCTTACACTGAAAAGGTTGGTTAGGAGGAGCCACCACAGTCCACAAGCACTAACACACGTTACGCAGCGCACAGGTTGTGGTCTTCTGATTCCTTTTAGGGTACGCAAAGACAGATCTCTTTTCAAATTTGAAATAGCTGTAGCTTTTTTAATCACAGATAGACTCACCGCTGCTGAAGGAAAATAATCACATCATATAGAGGGCATGATGTGTGCCCCTCTCCACACACCAGCAGCAGATCATTTTGTGACGCCGTGGTGTATGGAGAATAGTTATAATGTAATAAGTTTCACATTATAACGTGATAAGTTTCACATTATCTTTTTCTGGTGGCAGCAAAACATTTCCATACGAATCAACATGCTGAAAAAGGTGAAAAGAATCAGCTCACAATCTAATTTATTAGAATATGAATACCTGTATGATAATTTCAATAATCACAATTATTACAGCATTCTAATATGATTAATAGACAATTTACCATATGCTTGACATAAAGAAATGGAGTACACATTCACCGTGTATTAACTTAATTCACAAAACTGTTCCAGTGTTTGAGGTTTCCATGTAAATAAAGAATTCGACAATATAAAGCTTGAAAACACATCCCAAAATAAATGAAATCAACAAAGTAAACAAAACAACGAAAGGTCCAAACCGGAAGCCCTGTGGGACGCCAGGTAATATCTATCTATCTACACTCAAAACCTACTGTAACTTAGTTATTAACGACATGAGGTGATAAGGCTGACATGTTGTTGATTGAAAACACACACAGCAGCAGCTAACAGTAGTGTCAGTCTCGGCTGAGGAAGTATTGATAAAATGTTCGAGCCCAGGAATCACTTGTTACGGAGTACTGATTGAAATCCATCCACTCAGTTTATATACTTCAAAATATATCCCCACTACTGCTATAACAAGATGGCTTTACTGATAAACAATGCTTATTGCTTTCAAAAACTAAAAATACGAAATTGTTACCATGATTTATCAGTAACGTCCCTTCTTTTTTTGACTATCGCATACATTCACATAACCCACCAGCTAAAAAACTAAAAAACAAATGAAAAAGAATTTCCATAAACATCCAAGAACCTGAATCAGAGTTATAAAAAACACTTAGCAAAGTTATCGACAAACATAAACACAACTTCTCTGATATAAAATATGAATAAAACAAAGGATTCACACCAAATAAAACAACTAGCTTCAAGTGAAGATGTTCTTTCAAGAGTATCATTGATGCAGTAAAACAGACTGTGTGCGAAGGTGAAAATCAGTGCATAATATTAAACTGCTACCTCCAAAAATTTTGGTGAAACATGCATTTGTTAAGTGCTCGCTGACTATTGCAACATTTCCCCATGTCTTTGGCTTATATGGAGACTAATCTGATGAAGATGATGAGAATTGGCAGCAAAAATAAGACCTGAACAGGCACTTAAAACTACTTGGACACTGTTATATTTCCCCCACATGGCAAGCGTTGTTTACACATACACGTTTAGTTAAGAAATTGCCAAGTATTACAGACATTGACAACCATTCTATGCTAGTAATGATATTCACTGAATCACCTTCATCTTAAAAGGTCCTGTTAAAGAATTCAATAAAATCTCTAAATAGTACCATAAAGTTACAACAAAATCACCATAAATAAATATTCTGTGTTGTGTCCAGTGTGAACTAGCTGTATGTCACCACAAGAAGACTAACCTGGTAGTTTTTGTATTACTAATCATATTCATAAAGCCACTTGTTCAGACACATTTAAAGACTGACTAAGACAGCTACAGCACTGAAATGATAAGTATAAATCACAAATTATATTTCCATGACAGTAAATTAAAGACAATTGTTCAAAAGTCATTTGCACTAATGCATTGTAAGTGCTCTGGTTGATCCAGCAGACATAGATAACCTTAAGCTAGACAGACGTATTTAAACCAAGGCTTAACATTTTGGGACATCTACTTATTCGCTTTCTTGAGAGTTGGATAAGAAAATCATTACAACTCTCATTAGCTTTAGCTTAGCATAGCATTTAGCTTAGCTTACAATAAAGACTGGAAACGGGATGAATATCTGCTAGCATCTCTGAAGCTCACTAACTAGCATCTTAGCTAATTAGCTAGAGCAAAAACCAATGTGTAAAAAAAAAAAACAGCTTCATGGGGGTTTATTTTCTCTAACTATTTCTTGACCAGGAGCAGTGACCTCTAGCTTAGTGTACCCTGCATATACTTTGACCATAACTTGACATTTTTGCATTTCTGTTTTGTACAAATTAAACAAACAAGATGTACATATTAATTAGTGAGCTTTAAAGGTGCTGTAAGATGGATTTTGTTAGCTATGCACAGAGCCAGGCAAGCTGTTTCCAGTTTTTATGCTAAGCTTACAGCTGCTGGATGTAGCCTTGTATTTTAAGGACAGAGCGGTATCGATTTACACACATATTAAGCAAAAAAGCTAATAAGCGTTTTCCCCAAAATGTCAAACTATTAATTCACATTAAACTCTGAGGACAGTATATGCTAGCTGAATCTCTTCAATAAAGATTTCACTATATCTCCAAAGAAGGACATGTTAATGCATGAGGTTATGACGTTAATTTGCTGTGCAATGTATGTTATAGTCAGAGAAACAACTTGATTATACAGCAAATTTAATTACATTTACAGCCTACGGTTGATTGTTTAAGTTTATTTCTAATTTTTTTTACTACTATCTTTTTTAAATCATGGCACGGTGCAGTGTTAACAGTCTACTTGCTATTACTTCATACCTGGCTGGTCCTCTGAGACACGTTAGTATTGAAATTACCAACTTTGTTCTGTGGCCATGCTTGATAAAACATCATATAAGATAAAAACTCTCACAGAGTAATGCAAGAAAACATTCATGAATCATTATGTGATTACCAATTAAAGGAAAGTAGTTGATGCCTAATCCCCTTGCTTTTTCTAGGAAATTTCCAAACTGTCTTATTTCACTAAAAGATCACCAACCAGGAAACATAAAGCAAAAGCACTGCTCATGCTTGACAAATTAGAAGGACATAGTTAAAAGAAACAAGGCACAACCTTTATACAAAAAATTGCCTTTCTAATAGACACACTGTAATTAGCCTAGTTTTGTCTGTAGTTAATTAAAGGTCAGTAGCAAAGGCTCTTTATTAAAGTAACCTGAGAGGGTCCCTTTTGCCAGCTGCTTTCAGGTGAAAACTTCCATCCTTCTGATGCACATAGCCATCAAAGTGGTTTCCAAATGCTGGGAGTAGCAGTCACAGTGAGTAAAAAAGCAACATCTTCCCATCAATCATCTAGGCGTTTCTTGACCCAGTTAACAGCAAGTCTGGGCCTTGTAGAGAAAGGCAAAAAAATTAAATTAAAAAAAAAGTAAATTAAAAAAAAACAACAACCTTCGAGTGTCCACTGATAAACGAGGACTGCTGCCCAGCTCCCATAGCACAAAAGAGGACGGTGAAGGCGAGCAGATGGATTCTTTAAGTGTGTATACAGTGTCTCATCTGGCTGAACATGGCAGCACCTACCACCTGTGCAAGTAAGGGATAATGTAGTGCTACCAGCCTACACGTGTGTGCGAAAGTGGTGGCTGGCTTGGAGCGCCTGCCTGCTTCGGAGCGGGATCAACCACAGGACTTTCCAGCGAGTGCCACAAACTTCAGCTAGCGCCCACTGCCAGGATCTCTTTGCGCCATAGCTGGAAAGGAAAAACTCAATTACTCATTCATTCAAACATGTAAGATGAGAGCATTTTAAAGGAATAATCCAACTTTTTGGGACACAGGCTTAATGATTTCTCGCCTACCATTAGCTGAGAAGATCAATACCGCTCTCAAATTAAATCTCCCTTGAAAACCGCACATTTTTTTGTTGGTATGGACTAAACAAACAAGATATTACATGTTAATTAGTTTGTATTAGAGGTGCTGGTTGGACAGGGCCAGGCTAGTTGATGGTGCCTACACCGCCCACCCACCTGTTCCACACAGGTCTCCGCTTCTCCAACTCTGTCGGACATCTCTGCATTTCCATCACTAGATGATCAAGTTTGCCATTGATTTTTTGTCCCAGGTGATTAACTTCCTGTCTCAGACAGTCACTGTCCCCTTTGAGATCAGATTTTAGATTTATCACCCTAATGATGTTTTCTGACTCTAAGTTTGGACAGATAGAGTGGTATCAGTCTTCTCATCTAACACAACAATAGAATTCGAATAAGTGTATTTCCCAAAATGCTGAACTGTTCATGTCCAATTACAAACTATTTCTGGCATTAGAACAGACTTAGGAGTAAAGCAGACTCACATTTCATTTGAGAACTGAGCCATTTTCTCAATGGTGGTAGTATCCTGTTAGTTGGAAAAGGTAAAGGACAGTGTAGAACTAGTAGGGTTATTTCACAAAATACACTCCAGCAGGAGAGTCAGAAAAACATTGTGGGCAGCAATTATCTATTTCTCTATTCTCAAGTAATCTTCTGCTCCTGTCAACAGCTCCATCTTTACACAACTATTTTCTGAATATCAGCTCCCCTCATCACAGGGGCTAAGTAAAATATTTAGCTATTTTCTTCATATCACCAAAGATGTTAAGAAGGCAATTCTTGATGTCTTCCAAGTAGATTTTTTCCCAGAAAGCAAGTACAAACAGTAGCATACTCACACAGTCTGACCTCAGACTTGCTCTCTTGTTTCTATTCTATTGATCAATGCATTACTGGCATTGATGGTTTTATTTTTGTGTACTATGTCATGTTGGTCTGTCTGAAGCTTAGTGTGCTTCTACCGTGTTTGCTACGGAAGACTCCCCTTACAGGTAGTACTATCAATATGACAAATGAGGTATAGTAGATTGTATTTCTACAGAAGGAAATCTTAATTGTTACATGAGCTTGGAACTATTTACTGCAATCTAATAAGAGTCCACACAATCACACAACTATAATTGCGGCAGTAAAAGTCATTTGAAACAAGGTAATACATCTTCTAGTCATTAATCAGTACTCACAGAGAGGATTCCCGTCATCTGAGTATAAAACAAGCTCGTCATGCCACCAAACATGACCAAACCCATGAGTGCTGACACACGCAGTAGAGCCAGTTCATGTTGTGTTGTGAACTTCTCCTGGCACCGGGAAAAAGAAGCAACAAACCATTAGTGTATCATGCTCTAATCTTAAAACGTTAAAGCTCAATGAGATGACTGCTTTATAGTGAATTATTAACTTTTATAGTGTACAGGTGTGGTAGTTGACTGTAATAAGACATCACAAAGCATTTAGTTCAAGTGCCTATCCTGATTTACTATACAGTTGATGAGTTCCAACATTTTCAGGAAACAGCTGCATATATGTACATGTCTGAAATGCAGTGTGTAAATTCTAAAAATTTCAACAACATTTTCCTGCAGAGTTTACCTGGTCTAGTCCTGTCAATGGCTGGAAGTAATAGTACTGGCAGAAGTCCAGCACCAGGGTGAACAAACTGAGGACCTGAGCGTAGAAGCATAGCTGCAGGAAGAGCCAGTGGTTGTCTTCTCCCACACAGTTATTGATCCTGGAGGAAAATAAACAGGATCTAGCTAATCGTATAGTTTTTATTTATATCAGTGTTGGATATGAAGATGCATAGAGAGAGCCTTTTGTGTAAAAAGAACAATGTTTTATTTTGCCAATTTTTATGAAAATGTGTTATATTCTAAGCAAAATTATGTAAATCCTTATATGTTTTATAACTGCCAGCTGTGAGAACTTGGCAACTTTGTTTGAATTTTGCATTTTGTTATCCTTCTGTTTATTCTTATTTCCAATAGGTAAGATATAAATGTCTGACGTGAATCTGTGCATACTTACCAAGGACAGTGGTGGTCCATCCTGCGGACACAATGGCCGCAACGACTGCAGTGGTGGGACCTTTTAGGTCTCATTAAGTTGCACTTGTTGCACAACTCCCAGTGCTCTCGCTCTGCAACATAAAGATAATAATCAGAAGATTTAAACTGATTATTACTGGTAGTGCTGGTTAGAGCTGACATGTTTACACAGTAATATCACATTCAAATTTTACTCTACTGACAGAGTGATAAGTATTAGATCAGTTTCCCATGATCACAGTGATATTCCTCACTGTAATAAATGTGCTCCAGTAATGTAATTTGTGGAACTTTTACTACAAACATTAGATGGAGAGGAGATAAGACATGAAACTAGTCAAGCAGGCTTTTCTGTTTCCATACCGGAGTGAGGTATGTGAGGGTCCACAGGAAGACGACCAGGATCTGCTGTGGAAGCTCTGAACAGGGCTGCTATGCAGAGTGCTGATGCTATGTAATAACCTGAAAAGACACAACGTTTGAAATACCACTGACTTATTTTAATGATCCCTACCCAACAGTTGAGAAATCTCACTTTTGACTACAAAGGAAATGGAAACAAACATTGGAAACAAAGGATACTCACATACAACTATGGCCCAAGGGATGTGTCCTTCATTGTAATGTGGAAGCAGAACCAGTTTTGGAATAAAGAAGGTGTTGTAGAGCCAGATCCCAAATACCAAGCTGATGCACAGCCAACCCATGGGGTCCACCACAAAGTGCAGTCGAAGCTTCATGGCTGCTAGGACTCCAGGGACACCTACAAATGTGTAAAACCAAACACAAACAGATTGGTCAAATTGATCCATATCCATCAGACAGGAGCTGCTGACATTTGCTTGAACCCCTGCTCTCTCGCACATGCTTGAAGTCTGCCTCCACTCCAAAATATTTTTCTTCTTCCGCCTACAGTTCAATGTTTGTGCACTTCTCATATATGTGCACTAAAAGGCTGTTGTCACAATCATCTGCTGAAAGTGGAAAATTTCTCTGTGTTCATTGAAAATCCAATTTTAAGAGGTGGGCCTACAAACATTATTTGTGACATAACAACTAGTTTTGAAGCTAATCCTTGTCTGACATTCATCTTAC
The DNA here is from genome assembly GCF_963691925.1 of Scomber scombrus. NCBI lineage: Eukaryota > Metazoa > Chordata > Actinopteri > Scombriformes > Scombridae > Scomber > Scomber scombrus. The sequence continues at coordinate 15,768,730 of NC_084992.1, read as the reverse complement.
ACAAATGTGATGTGGAAACTTGAAGCCTCCAGTATGCATACACTGAGAATTGAGAATTGACAGTAAGGTAGAAGATATTTTACGTCCAGCAATGAATCTTTAGAAATTAAATCCAATTGCATATTATTGATTAATGTGGGTGAAGGAGGAAGTACCAATTTATGGATTTTAATGAGATGACTTTTTTGGCGGAAAAAACATACCAGACAAATGACCAATACAGTATTTTATATTAATCTCAAAACATGTCTGAGAGGATCAGTAATAAACTTGACATACATGTTTAACAGTGGTGGTTGTCATAGTGGTGTGTCAGCCTATGATATCATCATCATCCAAGTAACCATTCATTTCTTGTTATTTAGTTGTTGTTATTGTTTTAGAAGGAATTATCAACTACAAAACAATGACATTTCCCCTTAGTAACTGATACATGACGGAAAAGATGCATATTGATTAAAAACTGATCTAAGGCAAAAGAGCATGATTGAGGATCTGACAATGAATTGGTCATGAGATGAAACCTCAACACAGGCCTACTGTACTGGAGCAGGTGTTTATGAGCAAGCTCAGCCTTAATTGCCTTTCAACCGATTCTTAACATTAGCATTATATATCTAATAACAAGGTCTAAGACTACACAAACAGCCTTGATAACCCTGCCTGCATGCACTGAAAACCTTGTTATTAGAAATCCTCGCCTGCCCCATCCTTCTTACTCCTGATAAAACACTGGCAGCCGGGATGGGCTCGGCACTGTAGCCTGACTGTGTTAGCCCACACTCACTCGCGTTTATATACAACTACTATAAATCAGTATCATTATGGTTTCATAAACTAAACTGAAAATATACATACTTTTTTGTTGCTGTCCTATTCAGAGCACGTATCAGTGTAGTTACTTCCTTATCCAAGCCTCTGTGGGCTGGACAGGACACTCATTTTTTTCCCCAGGATGGCGAAGTCACGACCCGCCCTACTTTGCGTCTGATTGGCTAGTATTTGTTGCCTTCGTTTTTCGGATTGGTTAAATTTAGGCATGAGGCTTTTGATTGGTTAGAGGCAGGGTAAAAATATCAGGACAAGCCAATCAGAGGCAGAGTAGGACGGGTCATGACAGTGTTTTGCTAACCGCATTCAAACCTCAATTTCCGGTTATGGATATTATGTACATGTATATGTTTCATCCATGACTGAGACACGTAGCACATTTCGTCTTTATTTTATTTTAGTTTTAGTTTTGAGACTTAAAAAAAAACAACAACTATGCGATGAATTTAAAACTGATATATTTATTATTTATTATTATTATTATTGAGAACAAAACAAGGCAAAATGAGCTGTATGCATTAATTAATAATTAGTGATTTGTCTGTGGTTTAAAAAAAGTGCAGGTGTTGTCTTCAGGCAAGGGTCAACAATTAGAGCCAGTTTTTTTTTTTTTCGTTTGCTTTTAATTTTTTTGTTTTGTTTTGTTTCTTTTCATTACAATTTCTTTAATTTAAGAATAAAATATATCTATAACACTGTTAAGGATTGTATCTGAGTGGAAATGAATAGCATCAACACACACATTTTTGTTTGTTAAGAACAAATCTGTCATGGTTGTATTGGCTAAAGTTGTGAAATAAAAAAAGTGATAGAATTCACACATTCAATTTTTAATATATTTTTAAAGTTTTCATTTCAGCACCATGCACGCAAATAGCACATCCACAAATAACAACCATAGTTTTGTGGTTATATAACAATATAACAAGTGTGATTTACATGAGTCTTGTGTTTATTTTGTTATCTATAGTAGATTTATGAAAAATGGTGCAAAAGTTTTTATGTAAACTATTAAAGTCAAAACTTTCATCAGGGGGCCCAATATTTCCTTTGCAAGGCCAGATTTGGACAAAAAAATTACTATTTGCATACCACTGCTTTTATTTCCCTTTTATTCCAGTTTATGATGCAGGAAACCAACTGTCTCATGTTTTCACATGAGGCTCATATATAAGCCTTTTTTTATTTTTTTTACTACAATTACAATAATTCCCAGTTTCCAGTTGACTGGAAACTGGTTATTAAGGGTAATTTGATGTAGCTGTTGTCTGGCAGGTGAGCGGTGGACGCAGTGCACCACAGGTAAAGCAGTCTGCTGCCGCCTTCTGGTCAAATATTATTAACACAGGTAGAAGCAAGCAGTTTTGTTCTCTTGCTTTTAAAAAAATAAATAGGTCTTTTATCAGTAGATATTCTTACTGATAATAATATGAACTTTCATGTCACCATCATTTAGTTTAGTTAAATTAAACCAGTGGTTCTCTAAGTTTTTAATATCAAGGACCCCTCAATTGATACATAATAAGCCATTGAACCTGCAACTTCTGCCAGGGAAGATGTTTGTTGACAGATATGATCATAATCATAATGAAATAAAGATATAATCATAATGAAATAAAGATAAGATAAAGAACACAAGTTCACTTACAGTTTGTTAATACAGTCAACTTGGTAACAGGACAAAGGAGCAAATTAATAATAATTAATACATAAATATATTTTAAGAAAAATACCTGAACAGAAAAGGCAGACGAGAAATCAGATTTGTTAAAAAACTGGAGCATGCTTATGAGTCTATCTCATCATTTTCATTTTCTCGCATACATTGGTCTCAAATGTTGTTGTTTTTTTTCTTTTTTGTTGTTTTTATGGTCTACACTTGTTCTGTCTTAATATCGACTTCATCTCTGTGAGGCACTTTGTACTAACCTGTATGAAAGGTGCTACACAAATAAAGTTTGTTTGAGTTTTTGATTGATTGATGTGCAGATTTCCTATTTTTTATAAGCAGGATACACTCAAAATACTTTCTGATGAAAAGTTTAATCGATGATTGAGACCTGGAGAACTTGGATTTATGAATGTGAAATTTGTCAGATTAATAAACTGACAGTTTGTTGAACGTTCAATGTTCACAGTATCGTATAAATCCTATGTTGACATTCATAAAATAAATGTCTTCTTTATTATTTATTTTTAAATGTTTATTATTACAAAAATGTAATTTGTCATCGATATTCACACATCTTTAGGTGATTTTATTGATGTGACATAAATATTATGCACAATCTTATACTTATTTCAATTTTTTAATATACAAACAACCAGTTCATAAATGTATAAATGTATAAACAATATATAATGATTTCAATAGAAAAAGAAAAAAATAACTAAAGAAAAAGTAAGGTATAGGTGACAAACATCTTCAATTAAAACATTCTGAATAGATTTTGATGACAAATAAACGTTTCTTATTATTTATATATTGTAGAGACCCATATTAAATCATATTTCAATTCATTTTTTTTCTGTGGATATGAAACCGTAATTAACAAAATAAAAAAGTTTGCAAAGCTACAAATATTGTTTTTGTAACACTTGAACGTTGTACTTTTGGTACGACATTCGGCACAAATGACGCCATTCAACTTCCGCTAGCGTTAGCGGTGTTTGTTGACAGCAGCGCCGCTTAGCAGAACACTACTGTACTAGTTACATCGTGTTGTAGAGGCGAAATGGCATCGTCTAACTCATACAAACTCAGGTGCTCCATTCCGGGCCACGAAATGGACGTAAGGGGACTCGCAGCTGCTGTTTTTCCGGATGGAGCTTTCGTGTCGGTGTCCAGAGACCGAACCGGAAGGATCTGGGTACCAAACTCAAGGTAGCTAGCGTTAGCCTGCTACTGAATAACTCATAGCGATGCTTGGCCAAGATTTGGTTCAGTTTTTAAGTGGCTATCTTTTTAAGAGAAGTCGCACAGACAAAAGAAAGTTACAAGCACATTACCTCCCCCTATGAGCTTATTTATCAGTTATAAAAGGCGTATTAGCGGTGGTAGCTGGCTAGCGAGCGAGTTGCTAGTCAAATTAGCTTTGTCATTCATTCAACTGTAACTCTAAACATACACAGCGCGAATGTTCCACTGCTTTCTAAAGTTCACCAGATTTAAGGTGTATTTAGATCAACTGTCTGTTCATGTACTGACTCCCCTTTTTTAATCATGATTAGCCATATAATTGTCAGCTACTTCTCCCTACATAAGCAGCTTCACTTACGATGTCTTTTGTTTTCTCTGTCCCTTCTTGACAGCCCTGACAAAGGCTTCACAGAGATGCACTGCATGTCTGGCCACTCGGACTTTGTATCCTGTGTATGCGTAATCGCACCAAGTGAAACATACCCTCGAGGACTTATTGCCACAGGTGGACATGATAATAATATTTGTGTTTTCTCAATGGACCAGCCACAACCCCTATTCACTCTCAAAGGACACAAAAATACAGGTGAGTAGTGTTCTTTAGGATATGTACACACACCAACAGGCATCTTATCTGAAGTACTGTCATGTGTGACATTAATTTCACATAACTTATCAGTTTTACTGGCCTGGTTTTAAATGTGTTTTTGTCCACAGTTTGCGCTCTGGCTTCTGGGAAGTTTGGGACCCTTTTGAGCGGCTCTTGGGACACTACAGCGAAAGTCTGGCTCAACGAGAAGTGTATGATGACATTGCAGGTATGCTGAAGCTCTGATCTCATCTTTTACAAGGTTTCCACAAGAGACATTGATAGTAGTAGATAGATTTTTACTCATTTAACTTTAATATTTATAACATTGTTTCATGTAAGTAGGCAGCCATTACAAGCAAAAACCACATTTGGACAGTGTGACTGAACATAATTTGTGCTTGTTAATAATTTCAGGGCCACACTGCAGCAGTGTGGGCAGTGGCCATCTTACCTGAACAAGGCCTTATGCTGTCTGGATCAGCAGATAAGACCATAAAGCTTTGGAAAGCTGGCCGATGTGAGAAAACATTTACAGGTGAGTGTTCGCAGTTGGTTGACTTATTTAAGAAAAAAGAAGAAAAAAAATCACTGAAATAAGTGGAAATTTATTTGGATAATCATCCTAAAAAATTCAATACATCTGCGTGGGTGAACACAACCTTTTTTTTTTTCTCTCTTGCTTTTAAGGTCATGAGGACTGCGTAAGGGCACTAGCAGTGATCAGCAGTACTGAGTTCTTCTCTTGCAGCAATGACACTAGTATCAGAAGGTGGCTGGTGACAGGCGAATGTGTACAGGTCTATTACAGCCACACCAACTATATTTACAACATAGCTGTCTTCCCCAATTGCCAAGGTTTGTTCATGAAAACATATATTCAGAAAATGTAACGCTGTTCGTCACATTGGTAAATTTCAAACTGACATAAAGACAAATGTGTCACAAAGATGCTTCAAAATGCTCCTAAAATCACTTTCCCTTCACTCTTCTGCTTTTTCCATCAGATTTTGTAAGCACAGGAGAGGACAGGACTTTGAGGATATGGAGGCAGGGAGAGTGCTCTCAGACCATCCGCTTCCCCGCCCAGTCTGTCTGGTGTTGCTGTATTCTGCCTAATGGTGACATAGCTGTAGGAGCCAGGTAACAGAACCGCATGCTAATGTGCAGTCCATCCATAATCATTTCATCATCATTCTCTTTCTCCATTTCTCACAACATAAATATTTAAACGCCTTGTTCGCTGCTTTCATTTCCAACATCACTCTTCCACCACACTCACATCTTTGTAATGTTGCATGCACAAAACAGGATAAAAAGATAATTTGTAGCTTTGTGGCTAACTCTGATGCTCCTCTTCTGGCTACAGTGATGGAATTATCCGTGTGTTTACGGAAGTGGAAGACCGCATGGCCAATGCAGAGGACTTACAGGCCTTTGAGGATGAGCTCTCCAAAGCCACCATCGACCCCAAGACAGGCGACCTTGGAGACATCAAAATGGAGGACCTTCCTGGAAGGGAACACCTTGATGAGCCTGGTATTAAATAGTTGTATTCATCTTATTATACATGTATATATTCTTATTATTTTCTGATAAGGAGAAAATATCATATATTTTTCTGGCTCAAGATAGTTTTGTTCGCTTATTTCCTTCAGGGAATCGTGACGGACAGACGCGGCTGATCAAAGATGGACAGAAGGTGGAGGCATACCAGTGGAGTGTCAACGACGGCCGCTGGATGAAAATTGGAGATGTGGTCGGAGGCTCAAACCAACAGACCTCTAAGAGTGTAGTGTACGAAGGAAAGGTAAGGCAGCAAGCTCAGCTACGACGAACTGAACAAAATGTGTGTGAGAGCAGTCATTTGTAACTCCTGATCTCCCCTCAGGAGTACGACTACGTGTTCACCATCGACGTGAACGAAGGAGGGCCGTCCATGAAGCTGCCTTACAACGTGTCAGAGGACCCCTGGCTGACAGCACATAACTTTTTGCAGAAGAATGACCTCAGCCCCATGTTCCTCGACCAGGTTGCCAATTTTATCATAGAGAACACCAAAGGACATGTGGTGGGACCAGCCCAGCCTGCTGTTGCTGACCCATTCACTGGTGAGACCAAAACATTCATACTTGAGCTAGTTATTCATAGCTTGTGGTTATTGTGTATAACAACTGCACTGTTTTCTTGACACATTATTTTACTCTTTACTTTTGTCTTCATCTGACAGGAGGAGCTCGGTACATCCCTGGGGCCTCTGATGATGGGTCAGGTTCTGGAGCCGATCCCTTCACAGGTACAGTATGTTTTAATTTGCCTAAAGATTATTTTTATTCTGAGCACCACCCGCAATTGCATTTTCACAGCTTTTCTTTTCTTTTTCCTCTCTCCACAGGCTCTGGTCGGTACATCCCAGGGTCAGGTCCAAACCCAAGTGCTCCTGGAGGTGTGGCGGATCCCTTCACAGGTACTTAGAGGAACCACTGAATTTTGGACGACTCTTATGTAAACCAAAGACAAAGCAAAACCAACACACCTATGTAACTGAGATAGTGAGATCCAGGCTTGACTGTTCAGTGGAAGACCCATGTTCTGTACATTTCTCCTGTATGCAAAGGGTGCAAGCTAGTTTTGTTTTGAACTCTTTAATTGTTGAACTCTCATTGGATCATATTCCTCCCTACTCGGCAGGTGGAGGTGCCTACTCCTCCGCAGCCCTCAGACAGACGGCAACCAACATTTACTTTCCCAAGAGTGATGGTGTGACCTTTGATCAAGCCAATGCCTCGCAGATCCTCAGTGAGTACCATTACACTACAGTACTACTACAGTCTAAAAAAAGACATGCTGGTCAGGTAATTGGTTATAACAATATTGAGTGGACCAAGACTCATCTATTCATCTGTGGAACAAAACACAATTTCACTAGATAAAACATATGTATAGTGCCTGTGTAGATTTACCTCAGTCAGACATGTAGGTAGTTCTCAAAATGAAATCAAAAATTTGGTAGTGTGACACGATTTAGTATAATGAGTTTTGATATAACGTTTCTATTATTCTCTAGAGTTATAACACTATTAGTATTGCTATAACTCATACAATACAATGTAAAATTATGTTGCATACCTTCATGTAGAAATACTTCGCAAACACTATAGTAATGGCACAGTAATAATTGGTTTCGAAAGCCTTAAATACTTCAACTGCATACATTTTGTTGTCAAATAAATACTGTATATTGTTAAAAAGTCACTGTATCAAAATCTTTCCATGAAATTTCCTCAATGTCTGTCTCTTGATTTGTTCATTTTTCACTAGCCAAGCTGAAGGAGCTGAATGGAGGTGCCCCTCAGGAGCACAAGCTCTCTGAAGACATTTTGGAAAGCCTTCAGAGGCTGCTGATGTGTGTGTCTGGGCCCAACTCCTCCGAGCCTCCCCCAACCATCCAAGAGATCAACCTGCTGTGGAAGGCCTCTCACTGGCCTGAAGGTACAACAGAATTTTAACTCAGTTCATGAAATATTTTTTGTCATTTGTTTCATTGTTGTAAGTTTTTCCTTAGCAATTCTAATTAACAGAAAGATAAAATATGTTTTAAGGTTAATCAGCACATTACTGGTCATTTACAAAACTCTGCTTTTCTTCCTCCTGGATTCTAGACATTGTGTTTCCAGTCCTGGACATTATGAGGCTGGCAGTGCGCCACCCGCAGGTTAACGAGACCCTCTGTGGAGAGGCAGAAGGAGTCCAGCTGTGTAACCACCTGCTGAGCTTCATAAGGCCTGAGGGGCGTCCTGCCAATCAGATGCTGGCGCTGCGGACTCTGTGTAACTGCTTTACTGGCAGGCACGGCCGAGCCCTCCTCATGGCCCAGCGTGAAACGGTTCTATCACGTGCTGCTGACCTGGCTACTGTCTGCAATAAGAACATCCACATTGCCCTGGCCACCCTGGTGCTTAACTACGCTGGCTGCTTGCACCACCAGTCTGATCTCGAGGGCAAGGCCCAGTGCCTGTCTGTGGCCAGTAGAGCTCTGGAGACAGTACAAGACAAGGAAGCTGTGTTTAGGCTGCTGGTGGCCTTGGGAACCACTGTGGCCTCAGACCAGACAGCCCAGGACCTGGCTCGGTCCCTGGGGGTCAACTCTCAGATTTCCAAATACACATCAGTATCTGATCCATCAAAGGTGGGCGAGTGTTGCCAGCTGGTTTTAAAAGAACTACAATGATGTGAACGATTAGAAAAAAGGAGTAATTCTTTCTTACTATTACACTGTTCTGCTTAATCAGTTGAGGTGGAGACTAAAAAAATAATTGTACGTTCCACAATAAAAAAGGACAAATGAAATCTCTGAATATGCATAGCCTGTGTTTTTTTTTAATTTGATTCCACCCTTTTGCAAAGCCCCTTGACAAATTTCTTGGGTAAATGCATGTAAAAATGGATTGGAAATGTGCATGAAACTTTACACTGTCTGAAGTGAAATCTGTGTCTAGCCTTTAACATGTTTTATATCATATCCTACTGCCATGTTATACTTCCTCAGCAGAGGAAGAGTATTTCAGGGGAGTAAATTAATTACAGTGACCACTTGTGAAATGTAAAAATCTAACTGGGGGGGGATTCACTCAGGTATGGGGCCTGTGAATGTTGTGACTTCTAAACTTGTCCTGCTCGGTAGCAGTGGCTGAATTCATCTATGTGTAACCTGTAAATACACAATACAGTATTTTTATTGGTAACACTGGCCTTGTAGGGGTTTATTATCTATTAACTATCTTTGTGGGATAATGGACAAGCTGACCAATACATCAATTTGCATGTACTTGATTAACATCTAATAAAAAGAGTCACCTTTCCTACACAAGGTTGGCTCGGTCTGTCACGAGATCTTTCCTTAAAACTATGAATTATAAAAGCACAAGTTAAACATATATCTCAGTAATATATATATATAAACCGACCAATATTATCATAAAATGTTTAATAAAAAAAATGTTTTTTTAAACTTTTTATAAGTTTATTCAGGGACGAAATTTACCGTTCAATCACCGGAAGTACTTCTTAACAACATCCGGGTGACTATACAATAAATTTGGCGGTTGGACTTCTGCGGTTCTCAAACTTCGACTGTAAATAAGTACAACTTATTTGAACAATTGTGAACTTAAACGTAACTAAAACAGAACCTGACGTTATATGACTTGTGATTGGTTACAGGCAGTGCTTATTATGTCGGTATCAGTTAGTTAAATGTTTGCAGAAAAACTCAAAACAAGGTCGGAAGTTTGTAGCTAGCCACCGCAGCTAACTGGCTAGCTTGGTTTAAATCAGCCAGGCTGGCTTTTTGAGCTCCGAGTGTCCATTCTCTGCTCCTACCAACTCGGAACAATGGCGAACCCGGCATCGTCGCAGAAGAATAAGGGAAGATATCTCTGGTTAGCTCTTCTCGGGCTGGGATTTGAACCAGAAACAGCTATATCGTCGCTCGTCGGCAGAACCAACACAAAATATATCAACCTGGGACCGTGAGTGTGTTTATCGAGTTATTAACATATTTATATGCAATAATATTAACTCCACAACCGTGCCTAACTTGAATTAATCCTTAATTTAACCACAACCAAATGTCATTTTGTGTCCAATAGGAATATGTTTGATAAACCTAACAAGAATGCCTTCTACATTGTAACTCATTTTCTTCTGGAGAAACTCAACGCAACACGATTTTATGAAGCCTTCAGGTACAAATATATATTATCAATGATTGCCATTCATGTCAAAGTATGTCTTGTATTCATTTTTTAAGCAATGAAATTATCTCTGTTTTGTTAGACATTGCTGGCCTGTTTCGACTCCCAAAGAAGATGCTGAGTTTCGAAAAGCTGCCTGCCCTTGGCTGCGAGAAATAATGGTAAGCCTGAGGATTTGTAAAGTTAAGTGCCACCTACCACACATTTGGGGGAATTATGTCCTCATTTTATTCCTTCCCTCACTCCATCCTGCTTTCCTTTTGTCCCACTCTCCGTTCTCCTTACTCTCCTCACACACAGCTTGTACACAAACTGTTTACATAAACACAAAACTCTTTTAAAATCTTGTAATTGGCAAATACAGATTTAGCAGTTAAGTATGTGAGAGTTATAAAATTGAATTTATGTCATCTGTTTTTGCTCTGTGTCTTTAGGATGAAACTGCAAATGCAGGATCCAAGGTGGTAGCATCCTTGTTCCTCTCACCTGGAGGCCACAAGTTTATCAGCTTGATGCTTCATTTGGCCAGTCACGTCATGCTGCAGGACATGAAGGAATTCAACACGGGTAGGTCTATATAGAAAATCACGTCGTTTTTTTTCTATATAAGTAGTCTGTATTCACAATCAATGGGGATTGACGACAATCCTAACACGTTGAATGACACACCAGTGGCCAGGCATTGGCATGCAAAAGACCAGCAACTAATCTTGAATACTGTGTTTGCCAGATGACAGCTGGTTTCCTGAAGCTGCAGCAATGCCGGCTTCCTCTTTGGACATGGCAGTCAGAAGACTGGGCCTGATCAATACAAGGTTTTTGAAAGCTGGAGTAGAGCAGGATCGTTTTCTCCAGGAGTACCAGAGACGAGCCCAGTGAGTCCTTGATGGTCTATTTTAGCAGCTGGAAAGAGCTCAATGTTATTCCACATCAATAGAGGCAGCCTGGAAATATGAGCGCTCTACCCTAATGAGTACAGTGCAGAGCAGCTCAGGTTTTGGCAATGAAATTCAACTTTTCTCACTTGGCATAAACAAAATGAAATCGCTGTTCTGAAGTGTAAATCTAAATATTCCTTCTAAATAAAACAATTATTACCCTCTAACTTAAGCTGTAGAAACCGTTTCAATTTTAAATCTAATGTTGTCTACTGCCGATACATTTTTAATCCTGAGACATAAGGGCTCCAATAAAACACTGTAGTCTATTTAAGATAAAATTTAATTGATCCAAGAGGAAAATGTTTTGTCATTCCTTTTCCATTGAAAATGTATAAGGCTAATTTAATAATTCCTATGTGTATGGCCTTTTATTTTTAGCACATCTTTGTATTATTTCTATTGCTTCTCCTTCTATTGATATCAAGTCATATTAAATATATTGCTTTTGATGTTGCTTATTACATTAGTTGTTTCTAGCCCCACCTGTGTGAACTAATTGGTAGAGCTGTTGTTAACGAGGCTGGTCGGTGGCAGCTGGGGGCATTTGCAATCAATGTAATTAGAACCATGTGCCCTTTGTTTAAGCTCTTTTCCTCCTTTAAAGGGCCCTGGTGAAGTCTATGAAAGACAGCAGAGCAGACAGTACCAAGTATGATGAGCTACTCAAGTATGTATGACTTTTTACCTCCTCAGTACTTCTAATGAATGTTCTTCGTCCATTTTGTTCAATGAGTTTGTCGCATTTTTCAGGCGTCACAGTAGTGATTCTGCCAAGGAGGGAGCTTCTCCAGCAGAGAAGACCAAAAAGGTGCGTAATGTTAGGTTTCTTAATACCATCTTACTACAAATCACTATTTAGTCATACAAATGCTTGTTTTAGTTCCTTTTTTTAAAGTGAGGATTTTACACTTTTGTCTTCTTGTGATAGTACACTGAATGTTTTTGGTTTTTGGACTATTGGTAGACAAAAAAATTATGTGATGAGTATACTGTTTAGTTTTAAAAGTGCTCACAGAACTTCTTGGTTGTCTTAAGGTCCGCTCATTGTGGTCGACCATTGATGGAATGCTGTCCTCTATCAAAGAGGAGCAGCATGCAGTGGAAAGTGTTCTGAAAGGAGACGTGGACCAGAACACTCTTGATGGGACAGACCAGGTCCTGAAAGTTCCCCGGTGCCTGCTGGAGAGAATTGAAAAGCTCCCACATCAGGTGAGAGTGAAGATAATAGTGATTTTTTTGAATTCATAAATCATCACATTGACCAGTCTCATATAGACTTTATTTGTCTGCACGTTTTCCAGTTGAGTTCAGGGAATGTGTATGAAGCCGGTCAGCTGAACCTCCTGTGTGTCTTCGAGCTGGTGAATCACGCGCTGCAGCTCCTGAGGGAGGAGCGCTGTCGAGTCTCAGACGCCCCCAAGCCTGAGCTCAGTGCTCAGCACCTGCAGGACAAATGTCAGCAGATGGCCCGCGTGCTGCAGGACCTTAACCTCATCAGGTGGGTACTTCTATGCTACATTGATATTGTATGCTTCTCCAGCTACACTCCAGCTGTTTGTGATTTGCCTGCTAGCTGAAATATGAAAGATTTAATACCAGTGTATTAACTCGCCATGTTTCATATTTTCCTGCCCCAGACAGAAGATTTCCAAGGAAGAAATTCCTGAGGTCAACCATGGCATAAGAGAGTTGGAAGCAGAGTGGGACAGGAAGTGGATGGATACACTCAACGGCACACCCCTAGTCTCTTTCTTGAATGACGATCCTGTGAGTGGTCCTCAGAGTAAATTAAAAGAAATAATCTAAACACCCTGTCATATTTTACAGGGCGACAAGACCTACTGATTTGTCACAATACTGTCTGTTTTCTCCATTTAACTGTTTTTAGGCTCTTGCCTTCCTCTCACCAATGGTTCGACTGTCATTTGAACCAGCAGATGAAACTAGTTATGGCAGTAGTGTCTTCTCTCACTACCCTGCTAAACTTCTTGGTGAGCAGTATTGGATTACATTAGTCCATTTATTAACTTGTATAGGTGTTTTTTTTTTGTTGTTGACAATTGTCATTTTTACACTTTCAGAGAAGCCTGCAGAGAATAAACCAAAGGAAGGCATCGATTCTAGACATTCAAACCTCAAAAGGTAACGGCAGTCTTTCTTTGCATAGATATCAAGGGAAATGTTAATCCAAATGATTGATAATGTACAGTTGAAGTGTGTTTGGCTTCTGATGGGAGGCAGATACCTGGGCAGTCCTGAGCTGTGCTCTGTCCGTCACTAGTCCTCCCTACAGCATACATGCTCTCTGATGACCGAGGCGAATTGAGAGAAATCGCCACGGACAGATACGGAGCAGACATTCTTTATCTCTGCCTGACTTTCACTGTATAATAACAGCATTATTTTTATATTATGTTTAGAATTGCAGGGGGTAAAGTAACATTACAAGAAATAACACTGCTTTTCTGAAGTGGTAAGAAGCTGTGGATTTATCAGTCCTCAGTTTAATCACTGGTTTGCTCATATAAACTATAAGCCACAATAACAATGGCCTCACTTTGAAGTTACCCCCCTGCACTTATCCATCACTGGCTGTTAGTGGATACAATAAGAAAGTATTGCTTTCACTACCTGAATTGTACTGCAGTCTGAGGAAAAATGCAATGGAGGGGAAACACTTTATGCACTTTAAGTGTTTCTTTTGGTTTTAACAAATGAAGCTGTTCTGTTTTTTATTTATTTACAGCCCTTGCCCTAAAACAACTGAACGGATTGAACATCCCGTTGTCACCACTGAGTCATCGGCACCATCACAAGCAAATCCCCCTGTTGATTGGCTTTTAGATGCACCTCCATCCCCTCCTCTGAGGACTCTACCAGTACCACCTCAGGCAAACAGTTTCACCTTCAGTTATTTCTTATTTTGAGTCGAAGTCGTATTAATAGAATTCCCTTCACTTTTGATTTTTTGATAAAGCATATTTAATTCTGTGCTTGTTTTTTTTTTTTTAGGCCAGCGTGAGGAAGACAGCCCGTGTTAACCCGAAAGGGACTCCCACAAGGACCAAGAGTCAGATATTGGATAAGGAATGTGATAAACCTACTGATCAGGTACAGTGACAATTCTTTAACTACCTTTAGTATATCAGTACCTCCACCTCAAACTAGCCTTGTATTTCAGCTTCAATGTATTTTAAAGTCCTATTAATTGGATTCTCTTACACTTTAATATGCATTGACCAACTCCTACTGATAAAACACATTTAACAAATATGTGCTTGCTTTTAGGCCAGAGTGAGGAAGACGGCCCATGTATACCCGAAGGTGACTCCCGTGAGGACCAAGACACAAATATTTGACATGGAATGTGATAACCTCGCTGATCAGGTATAGTAATGATTGTCAAAACACCTGAGTCACGCAAACTAAAGCAATATTAATATATATTAAGGCACTCCGTGTGTGTTTGTGTGTTAGTTTGCAGATGCTGTAACTGCAACCGCTCACATAGAAGGTAGGGTCAAAGGTTTGGACCTGGAGGGTCTTCTGAACACTCTACAAGGAGATCCTTTCTCTACTAAGAAGCAGCTGACTCGTACACCTGAGAGTTTGAGTAAGTCACAAACTGTTAACCAATATTTGAAATATAATGCCTAAATTCTACTTCAACATATAAAAGGGAAAATCCAGATGACTGAGCTGTCATGATGGTTAAATCTTTTCTTTCACTAAGCAATTTTTTTTGCTTTTTACCCTGTTTCTCAACAAGTTCTGGATGTGAAGAGCTCATGGCGAAAGGCATTGGAGGAAGACAAAGCTGAAAAAATCCTGCGCTCAGCCAAGTTGAATGACAGCATTACAGGACGGGTCACTCCCCTCCAAGAGATTCATAATGTGTGGCAGAGTCCTGCTGCTGCCCCCCAGAGCGTCTCCTGCAATCTCACCCCAACTGTCATGAGCCACAGCAGCCCCTCTTTCAGCCAGCAGGGGGTCTTACTCAAGTCCACTCGGTTGTGGGACACTTTCAACAAGGAGACCCTAGACAGCCCGCATGGCACGGGCAGCAGAGTCACCCAGTTCAGTCTGGATAATGAAACTCTTCCTGAACTGCCAAGCTGCGACAGTTTCGATCTGAGCCTTGATGACGAAGCTGCGGATATGAATAGCGAGGAGGATGACGACGACGACCTTCTCATCCCCTCCTTGAAGACTGAGCATGTCAGATGTCATCAACTGGGACAGATCCAGCAGGGGTGCAATGTTGGCTCCTTCGTGGAAAACGTGAAGAGGACACCTGTGTGCCTTTTGTCAGATCACAATGCTCCCAGTTTGGACATAGACTCTCTAGAGTCTGCGAAGTCAGTAGAAGCCACCAGCAATGTCTTCTCACTGGATCTAGACACACTAGAGACCCCGAAGAAGCAGGAATACAGCCTCCCCAAACTGATCACATTCTCCCCAATAGATGACATGAAGTGCTAGGTGCATGCAATTTAAAAAAACATTAAATATTAATATTAAGACATGAACTTATTTAATAAAAATGTAAAATATGGTTTGTGTACATAATGAACTTGAAAGCATGGTGTGTCTGTGTAGGAGAGTGACATCGTACTGTGATTCTTGGGACTGCTCATTCACTGAGTCCACTGTTTTTATGAAAATATTAGTGCCCTGATAATATTAACCCTGCACTTTTAGTATGGCTTCTGTACAAACCACTCAATGTCTTAATTTTTTTTTTTTTTGTTCAATTGTCTTTGTATATATGTGACAAGTTTGAGGAATAAATGTCAGTCAGATTGATGGTAGTGGAATTTTTCAAATGTTGGATTAAGCATTTGGAAATTGAGAGAAAAAAACACCGGAAGCATACACTTTTAAGAATTATGATACAGTAAGTAAACATTTGATTTAATTTGAACAACTCAAGGGCTGTAGTGACAATATATAATCAAGGATCTTGTTAATTCAAAATTAAAAAGCCAGCTGATGCTTCTGCAATGATAAGAGTTCTAACTCCAACAACAATTACATTACAGGCAGAGTTGACCTGTGGGTTGACTTATTTTTCCCAAGAGAGCAGCAAGAAATAGACAAATTAGGCTGTCTCACACCTGTTGCCTTTTTAATGTCAGTGTAACTTCTCTTTGTTGAAGATGGGGGGCGTCAGAAACTGAGCAAAACCATAGAGCCAAAGAAAAGCATGAGTCAAGGCAGCTGTATAAACAGAAAAGGCAGGAAGTAAAATCTAGCTTTCACAATAAAAACATGAAAATTAAGGCTATGATATGAGGAGCTGTAAAAATGTATGAAAGAACTGAAATGTATTTTCAATGTATGTTTAGTCAGTACATGGGTGTTGTATATGTCACAAAAAATGTAAGAAACCCAGGACCACAATAACCATAGGGTTTACATTTTAGACTGAAGACTATACATACACTTGTCACATATAAAAAATATAACCTGCAGTGGTAATACATACAGGGTGTGTGGTATTGTACTGAAATATTGCACTGGAATAGAATAACTGGAAGGGGCAACTTGAGTCAATGGACTTTTTGACCTATTTTATGAATACAATGATATTCTGTCTGTACATTTGAATTTATGAATATAAAATGTAGCCAATAAAAGTAAAGATTTAGAGGGATCAACTGGCATGAATAGAATATGATTTTCATATAGGTATGTTTTAATTAGTGTATAAAATAAAGTGTTTTTGTAATGTTGCCTCTAAATTGAATAACACATTTTCCAATCTAACATAAAAAAGTGTTTTACTGTTTTGAGGGGAATGAGACATGCAGAGTACCAGCAGCGGTCTATTGTCTGTGATGCAGTGAAATTACCCTTTTAATGTTTTCTCAATAGCTACGTAAATTGCTTTATTCTGAAAACGTATTTGAGCGTCAGTGAGCAGTTTTAGTTTGAAAAGACGCACCGGAAGCTTCTGCTTTTATACTCGCCAGCTTGCCACTGCTCTAGCCCCCCTCTGTCAGTCGCAGGCAGGGTATGTAGCCTCTCCTCTTCTCTGGGCGGGTCCAGTCTGTAAAGAGACGTTTAGGAAGAAAAGCTCGCCAACAAAACTATCAGCGCAGACACAAACATGGCGCCTGCCTCCGCCGACAACTTCAGGTGAAAGTGTGGCGAAGAAAGTGGCCCGCAAAGTTTTCTGAAGGAGTGCTTTATTCTTGCGCCGTCCGGGTGTAGCACGTCTCCATTTGCACACACAGAAATACGGAATATATCAAGCGGGTAAAAACAGCAAGTTGCCTTCATGTCAACATTGTCTCTCGCTGCAGTGTAAACAGCTGGTAAGTGCTTTTATTTTCGGGTGTGGGGATAGCTGAGACTAAGTTGAGTTAGTTGTAATAATTATTCCTTGTAGTTGAACTGTTTTAATGTAACTTTAGAAGCGTACAAGTGCTCAAAGTACATTTTCCTGGTGTTGCGCTGCTGCGGAGCCTCTACACTTTCCATCGTGTGTGTTATCCAACCACACAGAAAGAGAGAGAGAGCCACGTATCACTGCACGGGGTTGATCACAGGAGGACATTTCTTTTGTTATATCCGCGGACATGTCGTGTTTCCTGCACAAAAGTTGACCTAGTTATGGGTCGGATGCAACAGTTGGGAATATAACACCCTCACTACCCCCCACTCCACCACCACCCCCTCCTTCCCCTCTCTTCACGGGCCCTCCTTGACGCCAGATAATCAGACTCTGCTGCTCTCCTGGAGCCTGTCTAACCTTGCAGGTGTCTGCTCTCAGACACACACACACACATGCCAACTCATAGACTGAATTTGCTGCTTAAAATCATCAAGATACATAGAAAAAAAAATAACTTTTAGCAGTTTAGCAGAGTCAGAGCTGCATACGAGATAAGGAACTGTTAACCTGACTTCCTTTTGGGCACTGGTTACCTTTTTTTTTTTTTTAATCCAGGGACTTTTCTTTCTGATCATACTGTGTGCATTTGTGTGTTGAGTAGGACGTGGAGTTGTGTAAGATGCCTCTGTTGATTTGTGGCTATGTGTGCGTGTGGGAAAGAGTGGTGGGGGTGGAGGAGTGGGCACAAATGCCATTGAAAGCAATGCTAAGGTGCTCACATATCTGTGGCTCAGCACTTGACTGTTTGCCAGGCAGCCAGCACTGGTCTAACCCCCTAAGGGCAGCAGAGTACTCCTTTTCTTCAGCTTCCCATTGGTGTTTTGGTGATTCATGGCATGCATGTGATGTTCCTGTTATGACAGCCATGACACAAGTCACCGCAGAGCCGAGGATGACACTTCCTCTTGTGCTGCTCTGCATTCCTGTTTTCATTTAGGTGTTTGTTTTTTTACCACCTGAGATATAACAGAATAATCAAGGAGGGAGTCAATTTAATTGTGGTGAATAGCTCTAGCAGAATTTGCATCAGCAGCCCAGACGAAGCTCTGAGCCACTCACATGTGGAAACACAGCAGAAAAATCTCTTTCTTGACCTTGGCTTGACCTGACAGCAGTTTGAAAAGAGGGGAGTGGAGTGAATGTTGCCTCCTCCTACAGGCAGCAGGTATAAAGTAGGTCATGGCCGCTGCACTGTGGCTTTGTGTACATTGAACTTGCACTTTGCCTCCGACTCTAGTTGTCCAAAGGCCGGTGAGTCAGGTGAGGAAAGGGAGTGGATTGGCCAAGGCAGCAGCAACAGGCAGATGAAGGACTCAGCGGTTGCCTAGGCACAAATCAAAGAGGATTTCGACAAGTGTGGGGAGGAAAGCCAGTTATTAGTTCTGTGGACTGCGAGAGGAGTGTTTTTTTTTCTTCTTCTTGAAAGCAACAAATATGACAGTTTCTGAAACGTCTGCTAGGCTGCATTAGTGCAGATCTTTTAGTCTGTCAACTGTTATTTCAACTGCTTTCATCGCTCACTCCTTCAAAGGACAAAATAACTGCTTTCACCTCTTACACATCAACTTCATCTCTTTCTCTTCAATAGACATTTCAACTCCTTTCCAGTCTCACATTTTCCACTGATAATTACAATGTTTTTAGGTTGCAGGTCCTCACTTTTTGAACAACAGTAACAAGCACTTTCTTCAACCCTCTAACTTCCACCACTTCTGCTTTTCATATGCAATTTATTCAACTGCTGTCAGTGTTTACACTTCAGGTAAATTCATCACATGCACTTTGACATTTCAACAATTCCTTTTCAGCACTTTAACTTCACCCGATACTTAACTTCGCTCATGCTTACACTTAAACTGATACATCAACATCTTTACTTCTCAGACACCTCTGCTTTATCTGCTATTTCAGTATTTGTACTTCAGCTGACACTTCAGCTGTGTCAACATTTTAAGTATTAACAATGTTTAAACTAGGAATTTTCTTAAACGCAAAACTGGGAATTGTCTCCAGAGAATTGAGCCTCTTCTCATTTTTAATTATTAACTACATATTGTTTTTGTCACTTCTGCAAAGGAAGTTTTCCTCTATTAGGAGGTCAGAGGTCAATGTCAGCAACACAATAGCATCTCCACAGCTTGTGGGGTTAATTGTGTAGTTCAAGGATACGTCAGCAGGATGCTGATTAAAGCTGCAATGATTAGTTAGTTAATTAATTAGTAGACACCAACTGTTTTGATTATTGATTAGCCCTGTGAAAATGCTCCGCAGGCAGCCATGAACTGACTGAGGGAGGTTGTTTAAATCCAGTTTAAATTGATGTAACATAAAATCCTTAACAGCTGGAGCATTCATTCTTTTGCAGCTCACAGCGCGGGCTCGTGTGCCATCATGTAGTATGCTCGGGTCATTGCTTTACGTTAGTGCTGTGCGATATTACGATATATATCGAGGTGCGATATAAAAATGTCTACCGTAGGATATAACCTTCTATTGTTTATATCGTAATTTTAACGTCTTGGTTACTGTGTTAGCTCTGTTGCTACACTAACGTTAACGTTAGCGGCTAACACCGCTAACCAACGTTAACGTAACTACGGTTGTGGTTTAGGTACGCCGTGTAAAGTACAACTCAACGTCAGAATGACTGTCGGATAATCCAAATGTATCATGTGAGTTCATGTTGAATGAACAATGAATGAAGGCTAATGTAACTGCAGCAATGCTACTACTTTGCGGTAGCATTTTTACGTCACCCGCTAAGACTCGTTTACGGCACTGCTAGCGCAGCATAGTAACAACATGGCAGAGGTGGAGAGCTTGGCGGAGAACACAGTGGAAACAGAACCCCAAAGAGGAATGGTGCCGAAAATACTATATCGGGATATAAAGTTACCAATATCGGGATATAAAATCTTATCCATATTGCACAGCACTACTTTAAGTCATGTGCAGTGAATAACGTGGTGTCAGCACGCTGTTTGGCGCCAGCAGAGAAGCAGGTTGATAGTTCACGTAGAAATGAAAAAAAGAGGGAAAGTGCAAGGTGTGTGGGAGAAACACACCATTCATGTTGAAGGCTTGCAGAGGGCCCTGGTGTGTTATCATTGACAGGAAGTGACGCCTACCACAAGTGAACACAAACCGCAAATGAAACTATCAAAAACACCTCTGCACCCTGCTGAAAATGAGCTAAAAATGTACATTACAGTAATATGTAGTTATATACAGTTATATAATTAGTGTTAGTTGTGCTGAGAATGGTTTTGTTTATGTTTCTATATTCAGAATAGTTCTGGATCAATATGTTTTGTGTGTTTCTGGAGTAAAGTGTTCTTCTATTAATTATTATAGTTTAATGGCTTCCATAACCTTTTAGTTTAGGTTGTGCAGATTTTAGGGAGATGAAGCATTTACTCCAAGATACTCCAAAAAATGTCATAACAATAAGCAAAACTACCAATGGAGGCTCTGGTGGATCATTTCAATTGCACAGTGCGAAATGAAAAGGAAAAGGAAAAAATGGTTCCAGCTTCTTAAATGTGAAAATGTTGTGGTTTCTTTCGTCCTCTTTGACAGTAAAGTGAATATTTTTGGGTTGTGGCCTGTTTGCTGAGACAAAAAAATACATTTTAGGTTGCAGCTTTGGCTTTGGGAAACAGTGATCAACTTTTTATTTTTTATTTTTTTATTTTACCTTTTTCTGAATTTATAATGACCGAACAAGTGATCATCATTGACAGCTCATATTTGCTACTACTATTATTATGGATGGTAATAGTAATGGTTACTTGATGTAATTAATCAGGACAATGAAGCACTGTCTGAACTGCTTTTATTTCCCCCTAGAACATAAAGTGCTACCTGTGAGGTTGTATGTTCAGACATATTAACATATTAACAGCACATAGTCATTTCCAGCCAAGAGAAACAACAATGATCTTGTAATTCAGCCAAAAACCCTCTCAGGTAACCTATTTCCTTCCTTCTGACCCTTGTACTTTGGTGTGATGTGACTGTAGTATTTTCAGTGTTTCCCCTACCATTGACTTGGAGGCCCCCCTCCTACCTCCACCCTTCCCGCTACAGTCAACCTTGGGGAAACATTTGCGTTAGTTTCTCTCCTCTACTCACCCCCCACCTCTTCAATAAAGCCGTGAGTGAACCTAGAGCAAACACTGATTTGAGTGCTGTTCTTTTAGCAGTACTGGGTCAGAGTTGGTATAGGCCCAGCTAGTTAGTAAGGGCAATGAGTTTGCCCTCTCTCCCTTCGCTTCAGAGTGGAAAGAATGCTCTCTGTCCGCCGGGCTGTCACGCTCCAGGAAGGAGGCAGTCTTGTGACGTTTCTACTGAGCCTAGACTCAACCACTCTGAGACTCCTCTAGTCGTCCAACTTACCCAAGTTGTTTACAACCGTAGAAAGTTTAAATCATTTTACCAGACTTCAAGTCTTCATCACTGTCCTTATCTGACCTTCTTGTCATGTTGGTGTAAAGCTCGGCCTACCTGCTGCTGCTGGCTGTGCGGGCAACAGTTGGCTTTGACACAGTTCAGCAAACACTTAAATGTGTCACTTTCTCTTGAAAAACACACCTGTCTCTTGAATCACACGCTCAGATCTCTTTAGAGAGTGGGACTACAGACTCAAAGCTACAGGTACCCTTCTGCCGGTTGTGTCGAGTCACCTTTTGATGTTATCTCGACAAAACATTAGACGAGCGGTCGGTGCCGTTGGATTGACAACGATTTACAGAAGTAGAATACAAAGAGGAGCAGACAGATGGGATGAGCCCTCTGTAATAGGCTTTAGTGCACATCTGTCACATCGCTGAAACGGTTGGTCCGTCAGTTGATCAAGGACAGTTTGAATTTGTATTAAAATACATCTCAGACCTGCTGGTGGCGACTTCTCAAATGTGAGAAAAACACACATTTGTCTGTTTGAATAACTTATTTGGGCATTTTTACCAAGCAATCATTTTTAGCTTGGTTAATGTCATTCTACTGTAGATTAAACTATACAAATGTCATTATTTTTCAGAAAACATATAAATGAATTGGCTAAAGACAATTTGTCCCAGCTGTAATGTATTACTCCTATAGAAAATTCCTTTATGTCTTTATAATGTGACAGTGTTTCATTGCAAATGTCAAAGCTGCTCAGTATGTCTTCATGATGTTAGCAGTTTCTTATTTTAAATGATAAATGAATGATGGCTGCTGGTTAATTTGCTTTAGCTGCACTAAAGCTTGATTGAGCCAACATTTTCAGCCTGTGAGTAACTGAAGCAGCCCTTTCAACTTTGTTAAATTAAGTGATGTAGCTGAGTGATTTTAAGGGAGATGTCAAAATCATTATGCTCAAATACAGCTTAAGAAAATCAAACGAAACAAACCAGGGAACAAAAAAAAATATCCTGTAGCAAAAACAACAAACATGATCTGGACTGTCTGTTATCTACGTGATTTGGCAGCCTGATACTTATTCTGAGAAGCGCGTTGACGGCTATTAGTCAGTCCCTAAATAAAATTGTATCTTACATATTGCCTCTGTATATAAAAGAAAAAAAAACAGCTGCCAGGATAAAACAAACACAAGTGAGGAACAGAGTTCACCGTTGGCCTTTGGCTTTGTTCAGGCCGTGCAGAGCAAGGGAGATGTTGTTAGCTTATGGATATGATAATGCCTGGCTCTTACACAGGCTTATCTGGAGCTGAAAAGCAGATAGACTGTGAATACTCCACCTCTCTCACACACTCTGATATTTCCTGCCCCTGTCAAGTGTAATTGTGCATATATATTTTTTGCCACAATACCACACACCAAAGTCACTTCTTTTTTTCTTTTCTTTTTTAAAATTTTCTGTATCATAAACTGAGAAGCTGTAGCTTGTACCATCTCAATCAAACAGCAACTCAACAAGCTTCAATTTTTACCTCGTCTCTGCCCCACCCAAACATGAATGTTTCACCTCAGGAAGAGCCCCAGATTGTGTGTTTCTGTGGTTCCCGCCTTGTAAAATGGAGGCTTCGTCACCTCATTGGCACCTTGCACTCAGCCTGGCCTCCACCGGCAGCAGCAGCAGCAGCAGCACACTGTGATGACAGGTGGCAGGGAGGGCCACTTTGCTCTTCACATCCTCCCAAAGCCAAGAGAAGCGAGTTCCACTTGAGCCAGACATTGGTCAGCAGCTGCCACCGGAGCTGAAAGGCCAACGTGTCAGAGGCTATTACAGCTGAAAAATAATCACCTTTACCTATTTCAGCTGCCACCATTTTTTTTGTGATTCGTCGTGTTCGTAGCTGAGCTGCATAATTTCAGTGTATTTCAGCAGCCCTGTTGCATTAAGCTGAATAAGTGGCACTTTATTTCTTTGCACAGAAGCTCACATATACATGCACACGTGTGTTGGTGTGAAGCATCAACTCACCCTACTCATTACTATCAATCGTCAGCCTCGCTCCCTGTTCAGTATAATCTCTGCATCCACACACATTCCGGCTCACGGCATCGATTTTTGTACAGTACACGACAATTGTGAGTGTCATGCTCAGCTGCTGTTTTAGTCAAGCTGTGGCTCCCGCTGGAATAACTGAGACAGACACAGCACTGTCTGTTGTCCAGCATTACACACACACACACACACACACACACATGCAGGCAGGCTCTTTCACCTCTGGCGAGCAAGCCTCCAGGCTCTTTTGTGTGAAAGAGATGAGATCATTGTGGGGCAGACCATGGGGGGATGGAGTAAGGGGTTTCCACGGTGTATACTTAAATAGAGAAATCTCTGTTTTCATGTGTGTTGCTTTCTCTTCATCCTATTTTTTTTAATCCCATTTTAACTTTGCTTAAATTGAATTTGGCACCTTGTAGAACAAGAGGCGAGGCAGGAGAATGACATTAACACCAGACAAGTGCTAAAACCGAACAAACAACAGGTTGGTAGACATTTGAAGAGCGGGACCTCCCCGGTTTTATTTATGGCAGCCAGAGAGCTTTCCTCTGCCCTCAGGGGTTGTTTGGCTGCATAGCCAACCTTTGACACATTTGCAAGCAAGTGAAGACCAGTGCTACTGCCGAGGAGCCAGAATTTCCAGTGCAGGAAAATCTGAGGCTTGGAGGAATGATCCATGAGTGATCACAGATTGAATTTTTATCCATTTGTTTCTTTCAGGTTTTTTTTTTTTTTTTTTTTTTTACAATACACTGTTTATAGCTCACAAGCACCTTAAATGCAACATACCCCCCCCCCCCCCCCCCCCTTGTATAAGTGGTGCCCATGTTACTCTTTAATGCCACATGCTTCTCTGAAGTAAATATATTCCTCTGCACTGATATTCTCTGCTTTAAAAAAGAATAGGCTATTGTACTGGAAGCTGTGATTCATGACATCTTGTATTCCACCCTCCAAAATTGTCTTACCTTCAAAAATTTGAGTCATTCTCCCTCTCCTGTATGCCTCAATGAACAACCACAGAGCACCTGGAAAGATCAGATGATATTACCAAGGAGTGTTTGTGTATCTATTACCTGCTAAAACTGCCTAATGACAGATGATATCTCAGTTGCCATTGACGCTGCCAAATTTATCTGGCCTTTTGACAAAAAATTAGCTCCGTTATCACTCTGTTAGGATTCTGGCACAGTAGGCATGCTATACATTTGTCACTTAAAAAATATGTTGGACTACTCAGAAATGCCATTTATTTGGTGGTAAGTGATAGGTTTTACACAATTTGAAATAAGTATGTCTCAGCAGATTTAAGGACATTTGGCCACAAATGATATTGGAGATTTCTTTAACACTGGAATGAGTTAGTGTGACAGAGTTCAACTGAGTTTTGGCTCTGAAGCAACTTGTGTCACTCTTTTTTCACAGTACATGTAATATGGGTGCGGCAGCGGTTATTTCACCATTGATAATCTGTTTGGTCTATAAATTGTTTGAAAATGGTGTAAAATGTCACTGTTTTCCAAAGCTCAAAGTGACATCTTCAAATGTCTTGTTTAATCCATAAACAGAGATATTCAGTTTACTATTACAGACCAAATAAACCTAAAAATATTCATATTTGAGCAGCCGAAATCAGAGAATGTGGACATTTTTTCTTAAAAAATACAGATTAATTTCAGTCCGTTGACCAATCAATTAATCAACTAATCATTGTATGTTTATGTTGTTTATATTGTAATTTTATATTGCAATATCGATTATACTTTATATCATGATTGGGAAGCTTAATGGGTGAATTAACCAAATGGAAAAGTCTATCCAGCAAGTTAAACCTTTTTAAAGATCAATAAACCATCACAGTGACATAAAAATCAGTCATCATTAAAGAGATACATACCACAGTATAAATGCATGTCAAAATTAATAGCATATCTCTGTGTATATCATTATTGTGGACAACTCCAGTTTGAGCTTATTCTAGTGCTGCATTATCAATGCAAACCGACTTTGTGCTTTATACACTCAAACTGAAAGTGGACTCTTTCAAGTCTCAGCTAAAATAATTTATAGAGATGAGTAAGCTAGAAACCACTTTCACAATAACTGGTCAGAGTATATGTATGTGTTCAGTAAAAGGGTCACGGTATTTTTCTGTCATGCTTCATTGTGACCCGACTCCGCGAGTGCAACCGGGACAAAGACTGTGACACCTGATCGTCAGGGTTCGGGAGTAACAGAGGAACAGGTTTTCGCATGGGGGGCAGGGAGGGGCACAGCTCAACCTTTTTAGAGGCAGGGGCTCAAATTACAACACAAGACTTAATACAGTGGAAATTTAATGGAGCAGTCTGTCCGCCAGTTTGACTCTTGAGTTAGCACTTATTTCACCGTTTGACCCAGGAAGCCTCTCCTTTTTTTTGCCCAAAGGTTAGAAAGTTTTCCACCCTGCATGTTGTTACAAGTGGAGAACATGACAGGCTGAAAATCCTTAATGTTATGTTCACTTCTATTAACAATAGTTTTCAGGCTTTTAGTCTAATCCACTGTCAACACCATCAGGGTTTATGGCCACTACCATGTTTTATTTGCCTGACAGACTTAAAAGCCGACAATAAACCAAGCCATTTCTGCCTTTTTATACACTGTACGACTAAAACTGAGCGAGTGGACTTTTATTTTAATGTCCTCTCCGACTGCAGAGTACGTGTCAGCTATACTAAATGTGCCCTTGAAAGACTTGGAGATCATTTTCCTCCGCCAGAGTAACACTACTCGCGGCTCAGGGTCGCGCAGCCCGGCATTGTTGGGGCTCCGTTGCCATGGCGGCGTCAGTGTTTGTCTATCATGGGCTGTCACAAAGAGATATTTGTATGGTCGTGGTGGTTGTGTGTGTGTGTGTGTGGCTGAGGGGACAGTCGCAAATGGCTCCAACCGCAGTGTGTGTCCACAGTGGCGTGCACACACACCTCATGTGAGTAGCTGTTTGGCCTTGCATGGAAACACAGTTACTCATTTAAGTTGCAGTGGTGGCAGTTTGGAAGTTTACATTTGAATATCTTGCCACGCAGCCTTACGGAAACTCTGGTACAAAGATATCACCAAAAAAACAGCTTTTTCTCTTTTATGTCATGTTCAGTGTCAGTTTCAAATAGCTGCATTTGTTGTTGCAGTGCTTCTATTAAACTGAATTGATATAGCATGACATATCATGACATATCACAGACTAATCTAACCAGTGATGCTAACCTATTCACAACAAATAATCACATTGCTACTGTCATCCCTGTCTTTGAGTAAGAACAGGAAATTATATGAGATGAAATTTATTTTGGTGTTGGAAATACCCTGACATTAATACATCACATTATTCCTAGATATTTAAAACAGACTACAGAAGTCATATGGACACAATAAACTGATAAATTCACTATACCCTTCAGCTGATGCAGCACAGTCCTCCCCACATTGAGAGAAAGGAAGTAAGTAAAATCCATATTTAAGTTCTGCTTCTTTCTGCAAAAACAGGGCGTTGATGTTGTTCTGTGGGTTGGGGTTATGGCATGAAAGTAGGTATCTCTGTGTGTGTGGTTGTGTTTGTGTTCGTGTTCAAGATAATAGAAGCGTCACGGTAAAGGGGTACACATGCTTGTACAGTGCTTGATGTTCATTGTAAAGTACGTTGATGTGTTGGGTTGGTGAGCATTCGTAGAGCAGTGTTTGAAGCTCTGTCAGGACCCAACAGATCAACTGGTTACCCCCGAATAGGATTTTTTTTTCCTATTAACATGGCTTTGTTCCCTGCTGTGACACTTTGTGGTGATCTGTGCCCATGCTGTCGGGCAGCTGTTTGACTCATGGCCTTGATGTTTTTCATACCAGCCATTACCATTTTAGAGAAGATGAATTGTCGAGGCTAATGTTTTCAACAAAAGCTAAAATAGTCTTCGCTACTCAGCTGAGAAGATTATTGCAAAGGAGAGGTGTTAAATTAACAGCATACCAATGAAGTGCCTTCTTTTTCTTTCTTCTGCGTGAGAAGGTGAGGCTCTGCACCAACAAAGAATCCTTTGGCACTGACCGTTGACCTGCTACTGCTGCTGCATACAGGATAATCTAACCTGCTTACACCCAAGACCCAATCTTATCTTTCCTACATGATAAAGCTGCATTAGGCCTAATCAATTATCAATCAGTTGCAGATTTTATTTTAATTTTCTGTCGGTCACTGAATCAACTAATAGTTATCAAATAGTCCTATAATAGTTGCCCTATCCAATGCAATACATTCTTTTTCTTGTCGTAGCCTTTGTTAAGTTTAATTTTTTCAGTTCCTTCTAGTTGTTTTTTTGTTTTGTTTTTTAAAATTGACATTAAATGATTAACTTATAGGCTACTGGGTCAACATTTGTATGACTGTAACGTTTGTCAGTTCCTGGTATAATGCAGATGTTTGCCCGTTTGTTGTGCACTACCTGATTCATCCCCATGTCATGTTTGAACAACTAGACCCAGATATCATGAGTCATTAGGTTTGTTGTAAAAGACTACACACAGGGGTCAGCCCCAAATTTAGAAATCTGGTGTATTTACTTAAAAAACCAACAAAGAAAACCAAACCCTCTTTCATTGATGTAATACAACTGCACAGATCTTATTTTCATTTAAATGTTCATAAGCTTTTGAGATGAATTCATGAGTTCACAGAGTTGGCCTGTTAAAATGTATGCAGTAAATCATTCACCGCTTTCATTGAGGGTGTGTCTGATTCATACTGTGGTGAAATAGTATGTCCAACAGGTGTGTTTAGTTTTATGGGGAGTAACAGAGTTTTGTTTCAGCTATAAACAGACATTAATTCACCCATACATAGAGAAACTATCCAGTCAGTTTTAAACCGCCACAGTGTATTTACTGGGCAGCCTTTGGTGAGAACACATTTTAACAGTGTGGTTCGTAATAAAGCAAATAGAGTCTGAAAACATCATTTTGCTCTCAAATGGTGTTATGACCGGTGAGACGTAACCATGGATACAGTGCAGTAAATCTCTTCAAAGCAAAAGTCTTAACACACTGAGCCTCTGGATTGCTTGTTGTGCATCCTCATAAAACAAGAGATGGATGTAGTCAGAATCAACCGCACAGCATTCCTCATTGTGTTGCAAAAAAAGCCACATCTGGAACCATCTGGGCTCATAAAAGCTTTGTTTACAGTAACAAATAAAAAAAGTTACAGTGACATTCTTCATAATAGGCAAATATTCTATTTTGAAGTGAATTTGTAGGGATGGCCGCAATTAGGACATGCAATATAAGTATATAAGTACAGCCTTCACTCAGTTCCCTAACAAAGCTCACCGCAGACCCATCAGGGTCAGGGGAAAGAGAGAATGATGCATATCCTTTATGTTTTTCCACTTACTTTCTTACATGTAATAATTAGCTGAGCTTTTCCAAACTGCCACACTGCAACAGCTGCCCCTTGTAAAAGACATGTATGCGTGACCTGCTAATCCATTTACACTGATGTATTTTTATTGCTGTTTTTGTTTACAGAAAGTCATTTATTCTTTGTTTGGATAAGACATAAAGTCGTAGAGTTTTTGCTGCTCGGGGCTTTGTTGATTCCGTTCCACTCTACGCACTTTGATTTGAGTTTTTTCCTGACATTGTTTTCAAGAGTAATGAAGACATGGGCTGTATTCTGGGCAAATATCCAACTACCTGGGCTTTAAGGCTGGCTGTACACTTCAAAACAAATCAAATTTGGCATGTTCACATAGGCACAATGCCAAGTCTATGACCAAAAAGCGGTGCCTCATTTAACGCTCAATCCGATAAGGGTCCGCAAGGTGCTCAGAAAGAATGAAACATTAATTTAATTACTTCACACACATCATGCCATTGTTGCGACCTGCATGATATGTAGCTAATGGAAATTTAAAAAGCACGCTCAAAGTCTAGAAATGCATGGAAAGTGAGTCGGCTGTCCCGACTGTTTTTGCTGTCTTGCTGCGGCTAAATAATTTCCCTCCCAGGCAGGTCAGTCGGCCTTCCACAGCACAAGCCAGCGGATGTCTCGCTCTGTTGTTGCAGCCAGTAGACACCGCCACGCACTCCTGCACACGGATACGCTGCCAGAACCTACTGAACAACTTCAAAACTTCACATGTATTCTTCTAGATTTTCCCTCTCTTGGCAGAACAACGGTTGAAACCATGTGGCTGTGCTGGAGTTGTTTTTAAAAATAAAGAAAATAGAGAGAGTGGAAGAGTTTTGCATTGTTGCATAACGGCAGTCATTTTTATTTTTTGAGATGTCACTTTGCAGATTTGTCTTGTTTACAGTTTTTAACACGAACTGTATTTCATCCCTGTCACCTTTCAATGTGCCTTCACTGTGTCCTCACCATGACATCATTTTTTAAACTTTAGTCATTTATCCGTCAAATTCAGTAGATCTAAATAAAAACTACAATGAACAATATTAATGTGCGTCATGAAGTCCAGAGCCGTCTGCCCGCGCTGTGACGGTTCAAAGAGGCTGCTCTTTTTTTTCTTTTTTTTTCTTTTTTTCCCCCCTCCTGCCACAGCTGACTCACCACTGGAAAAATTGAACTTCCTGTGTAGGTCCCAACAGCTCTTTGAAGGGGACGTGGACGTGTTTGCTTAAAAGTTCCTCTTTTGTTAGACAAACTGTTTGCTCTGTGTCAATTAAGACATAACTTTGCCTTGGCACAGGAACAGGATTTCTCTGCACCATCAGTGATCAACAGTAGCTTTCCAATATACCGTTGTTAAAATGTCCTATAAGTTCTTGTAAAAGCTCATTAGAAACATTTTCTCCAAAAGCCCATTTTGATAGAATGAGTAAAGGAAATATTCAGTTTAAGTTTACATCCTCATGCATTCTTTTTTAATTGTTTTCCTTTATTTCCGCCATCCCTTAACTTAACTTCTTCTCCTGCCATTAGTGATTTCTCAATACATTTGAGCAATTCTCAGTGAGAGGTGGAAAAAAGGACATAGAGAAACAAAACAGTGTGTGTGGCTGCATTGTTAACAGATATCTGAGTCACAAACCGCTAATGAGCTCTAAAATGTGGTTACATGGCTCAAACATCAAATCATTCAATAGAAAATGATTTTAACAGCACCAACTATGAAATTGAGTTTCAATTTTTTTTTTTTTTTGTAAGGCAAATTTGAGCTCATATTTCAAGTGTTTTATAGACTTTGGTGTCTGCTTGATTTATGCTCTCGGTGACATTTCTGAGCATTCCTGTGGGCTCAGCGGCTCTCCCTTGGCTCTGTGTGTCCACCAGAGCTTTAACTCTGTGTCGGCATATTCGGAGCAGCGCTGTGATCTACAGTGACAAGAGTGTTTGTGAATGTCAACAGTTTCAGTTCCTTCATTACCTGTCGTGTTTCCCCAGTTTCTTTACTTTGCTGTGGTGCAGCGGTCTTAAAGGATCCTTTTTATTGCCTTTGCCACAGTATTATTTAGCATTCTGTGTATGCTTGCATGTGTGTAGTCCATCCCACTGTCCCAAGCAGGGTAGGAGACCTTTGCTTTCACTAAAAGCAGTGTGCTTTTAGGCTATAGCTTAAATACTGTCGTGAGTGTTCAGTAATAGACCGTGCTTTGCCAAAACTTTAAGCAGAGAATACTTCAACATTTCCTACAAACATGGTATGGAAAGGTTTATTATCTGCTTTACCTTTTGTTATGTAAATGTCATTCTAATTTAATCTCATATCTCTATTATCCTTGTTTCCCAGGTACGTCCAGCCATGATTGAGGACAAGGGTCACCGTGTGACTGACTACTTTGTGGTGGCCGGGCTGACAGACAAGTCCACGCCATTGGAGCAGGACCTGTCAGAGACCAAGTCCAGCGGGCCCAAAGCGCCCATCACTGACCTTGCCGTCATTAACAGGTCGGCTGGGGAAACAGTGCCTGAGGGCTTCACCTGCATCGACAGCACCTACAGCGGCCAGCCAGCCAACCTTAATCATGGCAGTCTGAAGAGCCCCGAGCTCTTTCTGTGTTACAGAAGAGCTCGAGGGAAGGCTCCTCTCATTGACATTGGGTGAGTTGTAATTTATTGTCGTCAGTGTTTTGTAATTTGTAATTTCGTCTTCCTTTCAACCCCAATTTTAGTTTCACCAAGCTTTAGGTCCACTCTACCTTGTAGTAAATCCAATAAATACGCCTTACTCACACACTGTAGATGGCTCCCTGCAATTTTTGGTTCCCCCTTGTATTTAAATACCACCAATGTATAATTTTGTCTCTGTAACAATGCCATTGGTTCAGGAACAGGTTGTTTAGCTAACTTTAGCCACTGCTAGTTAGCTAAAACTGGATTTAGCTTTACTTTAGCCAGCTAACTCCTGGATCTTGTCTTCAGCTGCTCCTTTTTAGTTATATTCAGAGGCTCTGTGTGTTATTTGGATGGAAATAGGTTGGATAAAGGAAGAAGCTTTGAGGAAAAATACAAAAAAAGGCAGCAGTGATAGATATAGTTAAAGAGATAGAAAGAAGTGCATGTTAATTACTTCCATCACAAACTTCTCCCTCGCAGCCACACCTCTTGGCTCCTTTCCATCGATACAAATTTCCTGCTTCCCTCTATTATCTTACAAATTGAATATCAACAGGGAACTCCATCATGATTCCCTTCATGTAGTCAACTAAGCGTAAAAGCTACCACTTAACTTACATAACCACAAGAGGTGCCTAAAAGTCTGTCCTACATTCCACTTTTTGTACTCCTGATTGAACACAAATCTGACATCCAGTGATGTTTTAGTAAGAGCGCTGATGGAACTGCCTGAGGTATTCCAGTCCTCTTCACACCTTTAGTCTTTGTCTGCATCCTAACCTGCTTACAAACTGGAGTTTCAGGTTACAGGAGTCTGCAAAGGGAATGGGGATCCTTAAGGGAGGGAACATAGTCAAACGTTTGACTTAATGAAGTTGCAGTCTGTAGATGGCAACACATCAGGCTGTATTTCATTTGAATTGGGTTCGCTTCATGTGTTATTAATGTAGTTTTGCACTGTGGGAGGACATAAAAACCCACATGAAAAGCTGCAGCCCTCAGAGCGCTGAGCGTAAACAGAAGATCGTATGTCAAGTCATGTTTCCTTTGAGAGGTTGCGCAATCCTGCTGCTTAGCATGTTAACTGACATATGGGCTGGATTCAGAGATTCACAACCACTGTCAGGCTATTTTACACAGTAGTTTGTTTTTCACTGGTTGAAATACAAAGACTTAACATGTAAATTCATGACTGTGTGGTCTATTATTAGTATGTGATATGATAGAGTGCCTTTGTTTTAATAAAGATACTATAAATAGATACATTTTTTAACTTCCTAACAGTTGTGATTGGTTGAACACCAACACAAAAGGTCAGTAAACATTTATGGCCGTGTTGCAACTTTGTGTTTACCTCTCATCAGCTGATCTCTGTTCCACCTGCCAGTCGTCATCTTTTTTCTACTGAAAGAACAAATTACAAACTAGCAACCTGTAAATCATTCATTCCATTCTTCCTTCTGCCACCTCTGCTGTCAGTGAGGCCAGCATTCCTAGCCCAGGGCTCCACGCCGTCACGACTCACTGTGCCCATTAGGACTCTGTTTTTGTCGCCTAAATGAGAATTTGCTGGCAACTGTCCTCCTGGCCTCTTTAGGTTTGTCCGGCGCTCCGTTCAGAATAAATGGAATGTTTCGGGGGGCTATTATATATCTGCAATGGGATGCTGGTACCCTGCACAAGATTAAAATATGTGTTTTGGGGGTTTCTGTCTTAGTGTAAAGAGGGCAGCCTTCAAAGATTTTGGCCTCCCACATGGCATTGTCCAGATGGAAAGGGAGGATATGGAGCATGCTGCCATAAAAGCCCTGCAGTCATGCAAAAAAGTCCAACACAGTGGGGCCCTGATTGCTTCCCCAACTGCAACTTTTAGCTGTGTGACGTTCCACAGTGCGAGTGATAAGGACTATAAAAAGTAGTGTTTATTTGAAGTTGAATGTGAGAATCTTGATATGTGAGTTTCCTTTTACTGTCGGGGATCTGAGTGAGTCATTTGGTAAATATGCCTGAATCACATCGCCCATTGAAGACTTGTGCGTGTGCGTGCGTGCGTGCGTGCGTGCGTGCGTGCGTGCGTGCGTGCGTGCGTGCGTGCGTGCGTGCGTGTGTGTGTGTGTGTGACACAGAGCCGTCTCGCTAATTCTGTTAGAGGATTCTTTGGAAGCCTTTCGGTTTACAGCTCAGACCTGTGTGAACTGGAACGTGCTCCTACATAAAACTCAGACTGCAGATATTGTTTAACTAATTCCCTAAGGAGGTTTTAGGTGACACTGTCACCATCTGGGAAAGTTTTTGTTTGTTTTTCTGTTCCAGACAGAAATTCCTGCTCATATATTTTTTTTATTCATGTCCTCATGTTGTTGCAGTGTAAACTGTTGCATTGTTAGTATGTAAGTTATTTGTCTTCTGGCAGCGGAGCTTGTTTAAGAAATGAAAACCATGCCTGACAGCAAAAACTGATTCCAGGACAGCACTCTCTGTGAGCCAATTAATTAAGTGTCTAAGAGTGCTCTGTTGTATGTGTGGGCATGAGTCATTGCACTCCCAACTCTTTACACTGCTCTGCCATCTTAATTTCTACACCATTTTGAACACCCTGAATTTAGCCCTAAAGGTATCTGTACAGCCACAATCGTAAATCTTTATTTCTCCTCATGTACTCATCTGTTAATAATCTCATTTATATTCTTCACGAAGCTTCAAAATGTCAAATGCCAAGCTAACAGTGCAGCTTTGTGTTGGCTGTGTTTATCAGTGTGCTGTACGAGGGTAAGGAGCGTTTGATCCAGGGCTGCGAGGTCATCCAGGCCACGCCGTACGGCCGCTGCGCCAATGTCAACAACAGCTCTGCCACCTCGCAGCGCATCTTCATCACCTTCCGCCGCGCGCCACCCGTCCAGCCTCAGAATTCCCTGGCAGTGACGGACATCTGTGTCATCGTCACCAACAAAGGCGAGACGCCACCACATACCTTTTGCAAGGTGGACAAGAACCTCAACTGTGGCATGGTAAGTCAGACTTCTGTTTTTTTTTTCTCAACACGTTGACTTATGAGAACAAAAGTGTAATATGTAATCTTTTTTGAATGTTGCAGTGGGGCTCAAGCGTGTTTCTGTGTTATAAGAAGTCAGTATCTGCGTCCAATTCTATCAGTTACAAAGCTGGTGAGTAAAATTCAGATATTGTTCAGATGCCTTGCTGATTTCCATGTAGATTTTTATATCTTATTCATAATATTCTTCAGCTGTACTGTGCCTCTTTTTTTATTAGTGTTGCTTCACCCATTTTCATTTTGTGGCTCACCTTACTTAATGGCACCATAAATACTTCATTTAACAGCTTTTTATCGCTGTTGCCTTTGAGATCAATCATATTTGATGGCTCACCTCCTACAATTAGCCTGTCTAGTGCCAGGGTAACTGAAAAGAATATTGACAACATGACATTACATTGGTCAATGTTTGACATTTTATTCAGAATAACCTAGTGTTTGAAGTTTTATTCTGAAACTAAATTGTTAAGTATTTCTATAAACAATTAACACAAATGTCATTGGTAGAGGTCTGCTGTTGTCGCTACTGTTAGTGCACATAGAGACATTGGAGTAATCATCAGTTTTTAGGGCCCAATTAAGATATTGTAAACAGGAGTTGTTAAAGGCCACCAGGTAGAGAAAGTCTTCAATGAGTTAAGTCAAAATGTGTGACAACCAAACCAAGATATCATATTATAAGATAGTAAGTCTGTAGAATTGTTTTTACTGATTTGAGCATCAGGTTGACTCACCATAATACGATTTTACACAAATGTATGTCTGTCATTCCTACCATTTCTTTTCTTTTTCTGGTGGAAACATGACTCCATGCATGATGAATAATTGTGATTTTAAAATGTTTAGCTAAATAATAAATCCAGATTATTACCATGACCACAAAGCCCTTTTACCTGATGTGAAATGCTGATATCAGTTGATCTGAATAGAAATGCTGCAGCTTTATGTGCTGTCGCAATCGGCCTCAGTTTCATTTTTGTCTAAAAACTGTTAAGCGAGCGGGACATTTATTGCGTATCTGTGATCGTGCCGTAGATAGTTGCTTCATATTAAAGCCCTCGCTGTTGTGTGACATTTTCGCTGACTGAAGGCTTCCTTAATAGCTTGGCCTTTGGAACGATTCATTGTGCAACACACATTTTAATCAGTTTTCCTATGAGTGTGTGTGTGCACACACGCCCATGCAGACACACATGTTGGCTTTATCTTGTGGCCGGCCTTTTTCCTGTGAGGCAGCTGTTTATTCATCTCAGACAACGGCCCCTTCCTGCCACGCCCATTATTTGTGAGGCTATGGGCTTGTTTGTGTATGCTTGCATTCACATAAAAATGTGTCTTGGTAAACAGCATCTCGCCACACAACAGGTTTGATGTCACACTGAGTGTAGTTATTTACTACGAATGAAACCAGAGTATAACAGTCTGATTCCTGTGAAAGA
This sequence comes from Scomber scombrus, assembly GCF_963691925.1. Classification (NCBI taxonomy): domain Eukaryota; kingdom Metazoa; phylum Chordata; class Actinopteri; order Scombriformes; family Scombridae; genus Scomber; species Scomber scombrus. Next base: position 15,732,240 of record NC_084992.1, on the reverse strand, counting down.
GAAAATGAGATCTGACAAAAGAAATATTGATTGATTTTTTTTTTGATCCTTTTCTTTCCCACTTGCCACTTTAAGTGTAGTCAGGTCTGGAAACTAGCAAATGAAATAGTGACATTTTTAAAAAAAAATACTTTGTTTTGCATTAATAGATTATCCCAAATGTTGTTTTACTTTTGAACACATTGGTTTATACTCATCATTCGTGCTTAATCTTGTCCTCCAGGTCTCATCTTTCGTTACCCAGAGGAGGACTATGAGTCTTTTCCATTGTCAGAGTCTGTGCCTCTGTTTTGTCTGCCCATGGGCGCCAAGATCGAATGTTGGGCACCAAACACACGTGACCCTCTGCCTGTCTTCTCCACGTTCGTCTTAACCATCTCTTCTGGTGAAAAGGTGAGACAGAACAACCAAAAGCAAAACTGTCTTTGATGAAAAATAAAACGAGGTGTCTTTTTTGTGATGTGGAAGTTAACATAAATGATGCATACATACAAAAACCATGCATACGCAATATCCTGCACATAAACTGGTATTCATAAACGCAGAATATGCAGTGAGACTGTGCACACCTCGAGCATTCTTTAGAGCAGACGTACACATGTTGGCGATGTGATGAGATGAAGATGAAATATAAGGTGAGATACGGTATCCGCTGCAGGGATTTTAGTATTTACACAAAGATTTATAAAATACCAATCAAAAGCACGTCTATAGATGTGACTTTGATGAATAACTTTTGTGTAATTAATGTGATCGTTCTTTTACTTTACACAGAGTCACAGGAGTTATTGTATCCCTAGTTGTGTCACACCTTGTAAGTCTGTTTAGATACGGGCGCTACATACTTATCATTGCTTACATTTCTGAGATGTCACTGCTGACGATGGTTTACAGTCCATGTGATGAATAAATGATATGGATGGTATAAAGAGCCACACAGCCGTGTGTAATCTTTGCGTGTAATGACAGCTGTTCTGCTGTTGCAGAACCTCGCCAGTGCTACACAATCGGTGCAACGGCACTTCTTCTTTCCCTGTTTGTTTCTATGACAGGTGAACAGACTGGTGGAGCAGGTGGTGAACTGATATGAAAACGGCTGGTTCAGGGCGTGTCTTCATCCATTTATGAGCAATTGTGGGGGTGGAATTGAGGCTCGTGCACATGTGTCTACTTCCTCAGGGACTGAGATTTATAAAACAGAACTATGTGCACTCACTGCTTTATAAATCTGATGAAAGGAATGTATATGCGTGTTTCTGGCTTTAGTTTTAGTCATGATTCTACACAGAGTGTTATGCATCTGACCCCTAGAAGCAAACTCTTCATGCATATATGCCAATTTAGCACCATTCTCCTAGTATTACCACTTACGAGTTTTTAGTCATATTTATTGACAACCACCACATGGAGTTTTTGTACTGTTGTACTTGGTTTCATCAGTGGTTAAGTCTGATTCACATATGTTCATGCAATGTCTGTTTCCAGGTGTATGGATCAGCCATCCAGTTCTATGAACCATACCAAGTGGATCTTTTGAGTGAGAAGCAGAAGATCCAGCTCGGCCTGCTCACCACAGTGGAGAAAAAGATGATCCCAAACCGGCCTGTAAACACCAATAAATGCATCTGCCTCCTCTCCCGCTGGCCCTTCTTTGAGTCCTTCCGCAAGTTCTTAATGTTCCTCTACAAGCTGTCCGTCTCAGGCCCGCACCCACTGCCTATTGAAAAGTAAGACCACCACATTTGTTAGGCACATTCATTCAAAGGGCCACGCAGATCTCTAAACTCACAAGCTATGTTTAAATATGTCTCTCAACAGGCACATCTCGCACTTCATGCACAGTGTGTCATTTCCTTCTCCTCAAAGGCCTAGAATCTTGGTCCAGGTGAGATATTTTACATCTTGTCATTATTTATAATTTACATTCAAAAATATACTCTTACATGAGTATCGTTTTCCTGTTAATAATGTGAATACACTTTTCTTCCAGCTCTCAGCACATGACACGTTGATCCTCTCCCAGCCTGTGTGTACACCTTTACCCCTCAGGTACAGTGGAGCTTAATCATAAGCAAATGTTTCTCAACAACAAAACAGGCAGTTGATTTGTTAAAAAAACAAATATGGATTGGAAATCATTCATACTGTAACAGTCAAGTGATGCTGTCCTTGGGATCCTATTCTTTACTTAATCCATTAGCCTTACAGCTAAGAAAGAAAAGAAAAGCCATTGTGTTGTTCCAGAAACAAAATTACAGTAGGGATCAGTTTCATTTTCCTGGCTCACTCACACAAATCACTTTCACGTTTGTTTTTCAAACGGGTCAAATGCTCACTTTGAAAACGGCCTTAGGCATCATGATATTTGAGACTTTGTCTGATGCCACATTGCATCATTTTTCAGTGTTTCCACCTGATCTGAGCAGTTCACACAGCGCCTACTGTATCTGACCTCTTTGTGCCTCTGAAGGCTGCCTGATGAAAACACATAAAAATAATGATAGTCAAGCTTTTGTTAAAGCTAAAAACATCAAATTAATTTTGAGTTACAATTACAAAGGCATTCATAATAGTCATACCAATTAAACTACATGGCAACATAGGCAAACACAGGCATTAGCAAATAAAAAACAGAGGATCAAGTAGACTCAACTCTGACCAAATGACACTTATAATTGAATATTGCCACACTGAGTCTCAACAAAGATTGGCACAACAACACCCATTATAAGCTTCATAGTGGTAGCATTAATTGCACAGTTGCTGCATTATATTAATAGTGTCACACCCATACTGTTATTTTACATATTTCAGTGAGATCCTGATGGTGATATTAAAATTACAAAATAATAAATGAGTCCTTGTGAAAAGTTCAAAATGGCATGCACACACTTCTCTTTGTTATTTTGGGATCATTATCTGCCATGTTTGGATAGGTTTTGAATTATATTTGCCTGCATTTTTGTCTAATTGCCTTGTTTCTCTCATACATAACATGACATGTTTGATTCTCGTTACAGCCTCAGTTATAAACCTTCATTTCATCTCTATTCCCTTCATCCCTTAGGGTGTCCTCTCTCTGAATCAGCTTTCTGTTTTGTTTTCCATTCTGTGCCTGCGCTCATCGACTCATTCCTCATTTCTCTGCTCTTCCTCCCTGTCAGTGGGGCGGACTACAGCACTCTGCTGATGAATCTGGGCTCAGAGAACTGCGCCACGGTGCTGCACTTTGTACTGCTGGAGAGCAAGATCCTGTTGCACTCGCTGAGGCCCGCTGTGCTCACTGGAGTGGCCGAGGCTGTGGTGGCTGTGAGTAACCTCCACTGAAACAAGTGTCAAACTTAAAATATTCAAAAGTATTACTCGTCAGACTTCTGGCAACATCTGCTGCTGTTTAATCTGCTTAAATTTTCAGCTGGATTTTATTTACTGTATTTTAAACCAAGATTAGATTCAGCTATTACATGAAATACATTTTTAGCCTGTGTATACATTTAAACAAACATTTCCCCATTAGTTCCTGACATATGATTACATTTAAGATGAGGAACATATGACGGGTATTATACAATCTTGGCAACCACAATAGCATCTTTTTTATAACTACTCTACAGATGAGCAGTGTTTAGGGGTTTAAAGTAAGCCGTGAACAGTCAGACCTTCACTTTACTGACCACATGAGAAATTTATTTACAGACGCTTTGCCCTGAAATAGCAATCATGGCCCAACTGCATTTTTTATAAGCTTTTCTACTCAAGCAACACTCATGTAAATACTACATTTCTAACCCCTTTCATGTATAAATAACATTGCATCCTTCTCAGTGGGATTAGCCAGGAAAATGGAACCAAATCATCTGTATATATAAATAACAGCATTAATTATGAGTGTACTGTCTGTTTTATAATCATTAAACTGCCCAGAAAAGTCATCCACTTACAAGTTATATTAGAGTGGAGATAATATTCCACTCTGCCAAGCCCCATTAATGACATTAAAAGAATCAAGTACAGCATGACCCCATCTGCCCTGCATATTCTGAAAGGCACAGCAAATCACAGAAAATGTGAGTAGATATTTATTTACTCCTTTTAACACATATTTTCCACAAGCCTTAAAAGCATTCCAGAGAAAAATCTGAGAAATATAATTATCTAATTATCTATTGATTTCATTTAGTTCTCTCTCTTTTTTTGACAATAACTGAAAGCACTGACATCATAGTCAGATTGAAAACCATGAAGAAAAAACAGTGCAGAACAAGCATCAGGAAAAGGGAACAAGCTTCTGACGGTCATGGTTTTAGATGTTCAGCATTTGATCAGCATTTTTCAGCATTTGATCAGTTCCACCTGCCTGATGTCATCCAGATTTCTTATATATCTTCAAATATTTCTTCAAAGATTACCTTTTAAACCTTTTGACTCGATAAGATTCAAATTGCATGTAGATAAAACTCATTAATACTTTGTCGGTAATTATAATTATTAACCTGTAATTATGTCATTATGTCTACCTATCCACTATTATATCTACATCTACTTATATCTCAAAGCCAATGTCTTTGTGAACATGCACTTTTACCATATCCGTTATTACATTATGCTTTACTCAAAAATACTGCTGCTGAAACCCCAAATGCCCCAAACTGTCACAGCTGTCACATAAACTGTCAATAAGAGCATTCTGAAGCAAAGGATCTTTTTAAAAACATGTTTGATGTTTCATATATTGTTTCTTTAAAAATGTCTCCAAACAGTTAAATGTGAAGCCCTTTTATCTCTGTGTAGTAATTCTACTTCTGTCTCTCTCTGGTGTCCCCTCAGATGATCTTCCCCTTCCAGTGGCAGTGTCCATACATCCCCCTGTGCCCGCTCTCTCTAGCAGGCGTCCTCAATGCCCCATGTCCGTTTATAGTTGGTGTGGACTCCCGCTACTTCGACCTTTACGACCCCCCACCAGATGTTGTCTGTGTGGATCTGGACACCAACACTATCTACCTGTATGCTCTGCTTTGTTTACTAAAACCATGACACTACCTGATTTTACAGCTCTCATTTGATGTTGAAACACATTTGTTAAACCAAGAGCACATAGCAGATTTCCTTTGGCAGCCCTCCTGTTACTTCCAGTTTAATAACTCTGTGGTATTGTGTGTAACAGGTCTGATGAGAAGAGACACAGCAACTGGAAGAACCTCCCAAAGAAACCCTGCAAGAGCCTCATTAACTCACTAAGCAACTTGCACCACCAGCTGGCCACAGGTACAAATAACATGTTGCATCCTCTGTAGCAAAACCACACTTTTAACAGGAAATTAACAAAATAACACAAACATCTTACTACAATAGAATGAGTGCAACCATTTCATATGTACTATGTTGTACTATGGGGTTAATGACTATAGAACCAAATGTTTATTACAGTCTAAAAATAATATAAATGTAATCCTTAATACTTTTCCTTAAGCTTCTCATTCAGGTGGTAAAGAAGCATTTATACGCTACTCAGTTGTTGAAATAAAAGAAAAACTTATTTTACTCTGTGTTTATTGGTATGAATGTTAAAGAAAAATTAGGGATGTAGGGATGCATAATAATATTAGTATATTATCAGTATCGACTGATAAAAGCTTTGGCCCGATTTAAACATTTCTGTCGATATTCTTCCACCGCAGGCACCAGTTCAATCAGCTAGCTGACAGACTCTTCTTCCCATTTTTAACCTGAATAACAAACCTGGGGGGGGGGGGGGGGGTCAGTGTTCTGGTTGGATGCACACGGAGAGCCGGGTCTAGCCGGGAGTCTAGCAGAGTTTAGCCGCCTATGGTTCCCTCCAGCCATGCTGCAGAAAAAATCTCTGCTAGCCTCCCAGCTAGCCTCGGGCTCTCTGTGTGATCCAACCAGAACTACTTCATCTTCTTTTTGGTTTCTAACAACAGTTGGCAACCAGTGTATTAGGTGCCACTTTCTTGCTCCTGAGTGTGGACCAGAGATTAAATCCTACCCATAATCCTACTGATAATCTCTTTTATAAACTCAAAGAAAACTCTACTGCTTGACCCACTTGGCAGGTTTATACAGTTTTAATGCTATGCTCCTGAACTCCAGTCCTCCTACGTTTTTCCTTCATATGTTGTCTTTCTTGATCAAACTTGCTGGACATGCTTCTATCATATTAACATTATCTTTATCTTCAGATGCATTATGTCTGTTGTCTTCTTAAAGGATTATAATGATGAGGAAAAGGAAATGTTACATGGATAAAATAGGAATTCCATAGTTATAAGATTAAAACATACGCATCCAAATGTATTTAAATGGCTCAAATTGTTGTTGTTTTTTGTGTTCTAGTTTCAGTGCGTCAAACCACACAAGAAGAGTCAGCAGTGGACATGACCCCCATCGAGGCAGACTTCACATGGCACAAGAAGAAGACGGCCCTGGAGATGGAAATCCAGGAAGCGTTCCTTCGCTTCATGGCATCCATCCTGAAGGGCTACCGCTCCTACCTCAAACCCATCACCGAGGCACCATCTGAGAAGGCCACGGCAGCAGACTCTCTTTATGACCTGCAAGGTAAACAAAGATGATACACTGCTCGCTTTTCAGATGTGTGTAAACCTGGAGAAAATTAAGCTTTTTCATGGTAACAAAAGCAAAGCAGAGGATGTGTTAAAACATAAGAATCGACATGTAGGTAATGGTTTTGTTTATGGGCAACCTAATGCTATGGCTTTGTAACCTATTCATAATTCATAGCCTTGGTTCAGCTAATGCTTAATTTTATTGGCATGTCTGTTTTAAGGACCTGCTATCACTCAACCTAAGTGTTTGTAAAATCAATCACCTACCGACATCTGCTATAATAAGAATACACTAATGCTTTCTGCTGGGAAATTGGTTATATTCTAACTTACATTCATTCCTACACATCAATTTAAGATATAGAGTGAAGGAAAGGGCTCTATATTTTGCATATTTTAACACCTCTGTCCATTACTTTTCAGACAGGGTCATTCAGGAATTTAAAAAAATACAAAAGAGTCTAAAGGAAAACACTCAAAACCAACTATATTTCTATATATAGCTCTCCTTAAAGTGAATTCACAAGACCAAATCCTGTTTATTAGTTCGTGCCAAAATCAACAATGACAGTTTGAAGTGTTTGCTTTTTTGTGACACCACAACTACTTCTTGCCTTCCTGCAGGGTTTCTAAAAAGCAGAGACCGTGCCCACCAGAAGTTCTACTCCCAGCTCACCAAGACCCAGATCTTCATCCGCTTCATCGAGGAGTGCACCTTTGTCAGTGACAAGGACACGGGTTTGGCCTTTTTTGACGACTGCGTCGAGAAGGTGATTACAGGCCCAGCATCAGTCCCTTCTTATACGTTGCATGCTGTTTTTGTTGTGTTTTGTTGTTCTTTTCTTTCACCGGGGGTTTTCTTCCATGACTGAGTCTTTGTTTCACATTGTTTTATTGGCAAAATAACATTCATCCACTGGGAGACTAAGGAAGCAAAATTTTCCTCTGATTCATTCTCTTCCCTTTGCTCTCTTCCCTCTTCTTGCAGCTTTTTCCCTCTGATAAAATCACCGACAAGGGCACAAAGGTAATCGCGTACACTGTAATTAGATTTCTTTTTAATGCTTGCCACTATATTTGAATGTAAACAAATTAACCTTTTCTCCCTTTTTGTAATTTTATTCACCAAGGTGCATTAACATTCCTGCCTTTCCTCTATAATTAAATCCTAATCAAATAATTTACTGCCTAATTGGAGAAGTATAATAGATTGTAATGTGCTTGTTGTTTACTTTTTTGCCATCAGCTAGGAAATGGCCTACACAATACATGCATGCAGGAGTGTGCTTAATGTACATCGTTTTCATTTTCTGGATTTGATCGTCACTGCAGGTTGAAGGAGAATCATCTGAGGATACGAGACTGTTGGAGCTGGACGAGTCCCAGAAGAGTGAGCACACCGTCTTTGTCATGCCTCCTGAACCTCCAGTTGAAAGCGGATCTGAACCCTCTGCCAGATACACGTAAGTCTGAAGACAAAAATAAAAAATGTAATTGCTGTTACGTTATTTTGTCTTAATGTGTGTGACCATGCTGCTGCAACTATCCTTTAGTTGGTTTTTGAATTTTGGGCATTTGGATGCTTTTCTCACAACCTATGTCTCATCCTACAGCTATAAAAGTTTCCCCAGGCTGCAGATGGAGCTATTTGACCGTCCCAGGGAGTTACGGCCAGCAATTAGCACCAGAGCAGCAGGGGCCAGTCTGTCCAGCAGCCCTGCACTACTGGCTAAGAGGACAAAGCAGGTGCGTAAATACACGGTCCCATGTTATCTTACTCATCACTCTTATCACTGTTTTCGTCTACTGTAAAACTGCCTCAAATTTCTTTGCTCTATCTGACAGGAAATCAAGCTAGCATACAAAATGGCGAAGCGTTTCTACTCCAACCCTCAGCTGTGGTCCCGTTGTCTGTTCAGTCACTGCTACAGCCTGTGGTTCATCTGCCTGCCAGCAGGTGTAAGACTGGCCAAGTCTAAAAGCAGAGCCATGCATCAGGCATACAACGTCCTCTTAAAGATGAGGACCACTGAGGTGGAGGTGCTGGATGAGGTACAGTCACATTATTTATCATCATTTTCACAGACTTTATGGTACTTTTTAATGAACTATGAATGGTCAAATCCAAGAGTAATTCATAATTACTGTCTTTTTTTCTTCTCTCTGGTTCTCAGGTGTGTTACAGAGTGGTGATGCAGCTCTGTGGTGTTTGGGGTCTTCCTGTCATGGCTGTGCGAGTCCTGGTTGAGATGAAGAAAGCTGGAGTTCATCCCAATGCCATCACATATGGCTACTACAACAAGGTCACATACCGCCAAACACTTTTATTTTGAAACATCTCTAGCTTGTAAAGAGATACCGAAAGCTCATAACACCACTTGCACAAGCATTTTCCTAAATATTTCACTATTAGTATACAATTTTAAGCCACAACAACCATTTGAAGGCTGACATGGTTCAATCTGTTCCCTCTGCAGGCGGTCTTAGAAAGCCCCTGGCCCAGCCGAAACCGCAGCGGCCAATTTATGTGGACCAAGCTTCGTAATGTGCTGCGTGGAGTGGGCCAGTTCAAGCAAGCTCTAGACCGTACATCTTCCAAAAAGGAACCAGCAAATTCTACCACAGGTGGAAATCATGGCAGATAATAAATTACAGACCAGACATGGTACTACTCATGTTTGTTTTTCTCTCTTTCTGTTTCCTGGTTTCTCACTGTGTTCTTTCTTTTGGTTTAAGCTGCATCAATAGGTGGGTCATCAGTCACTGACGCTGACCGTTTGAGTCATGGAAGTGCAGACAGCTCAAATGAAGTCAACGGTGAGGAACATAACCTATTTGCCCACAGCCACAACATGGGAGACTCAACAGACAACCACTGTAGTACAGGTACTGACTCACAAGGTCTAAAGCTCTAAAACCAGAGTCAGAAATCACATTTTTTTGTATGTTTTTGGGCCACTGTTGAGATCTGGAGAATCTAGAGATCACCATATCTTAGTATTGAAGTAAGTGAGTATAATGTTAACATCATTAGAAGCAGAATTAGACCAAATTTAAAAAAGACCCATGTTGCAAAATGCTGAATTTTCTTTAAATCACATCTTTTTTTAAAGTGAGATCATTTGTTGATGTGAATGTCTGTTTCTGTGCTCCACAGGCAGACAGTATGATCAAGGCTACGGCTCCAAGGATGAGTTACATCAGGAGCTGGCAGAGCCTTCACACGTCCTTTCCACTGACAACACAAACACTGTCAAAGCACAACGTAATGGTAAGAAAATTAACTTCTATCTAATGTGCAACATATAGCAAGTGATGACATTTCATCCAGTCCTGAATTTTAGAGTTATAAGCTTACCGCAAATCAGATTGTTTGTGTTGATCATGTGCTTTTTGTTTTTTAACCAGGAGGTGACATTTCCAGCTCAGTGGACAGTGCGGTAGCTGTAGCAGAGCCCCCAAGTCCTGTTGATGTGCCCTCGCCTGTTCCTAGTATTGTGAAGCTGTCCACAGGGAGCTTTGATGCTGGCAGGGAAACAGGTGAGGCGGAAGAGTTACAACAATTTTGTCACTTTTATGATTTTTCCCAGTGGCTTGGGTTTTTATTTCCCATTCAAATTAAGCTAATCAAATATTAGTTTAATTATTAAAATCAAATCAAATTAAACTTGGCTATTCTAACTGTGTCTGTACATATTCTGCAGGTGCAGGAAAGCTGTTCAGGAGGCAGAGCAACAATGAAGATGTGTCTCTACCTGATGATAATGCTTCAGTGGCTTCTGTGGATGTAGCTAACAAGCCTCAACAGCAGCGGCAGAAAGCCTTTGCTGAACGCAGCTGTAGCTTCAGCGCTGAAACCCGAGCTGGAATGCTTTTGGAGAAAGGCGTGGACCACATGGCCAGCCAGATGGGCGCTGATGCCCGTATTCTGACTGCAGCGCTCTCTGCAGGTCAAAGTCCAACATCTAACATTGTGCCCAAAGCACTTTTTAAAGACCTGGAAGAAGAACCAGAAGACGATCAGGGCTTGACACTGGGGAAGCTGTCAGAGGAAGTACCAGAAGAAGGAAAGGGACTTGATAAAGAGGCGAAGGAGAATGAGGTGAAAATAGAGAAACGAGAGAGGAAGATGACTGAAACACAGGATGATGAGTCTGGAGTGCGGGGAGTGACCCTCGAGAGGGCGGATGTGGAGGCGGGTGCCGATCCGCTCTCTATCCTGGTTTCAGAGACTGAAGAGTCTGCCTCAGTTAACAGCCAGGAGCCTCCACGCACCGTGCCTGCTGTAGTGTCCCGCAACCTGGCAGAGGAAATTGAAATGTACATGAGTCTTAAACACCCCATGGGTGCTAAGTCCTCCAGCATGGAGCTCCAGCAGGCACAGGGAGACTCCATTGACGCCCCACAGCCCAAACAGACCATAGAGCGGCGGTCCAGCCTCCCTGTGCCTCCTGTTAAAACTCCAATTGGCTCCCCAGGAGACACACCCAAACGCAGCCCCAGCACCGTCACTCGCTCCAAGACGTTTGCCGTAAAGACAAAGACATCAGGCAGCACATCGGCTAGCCCAGGTCCTAGATCGTCCTCACTGACGGCGCTGGTCAAGTCCTCCCAGGGAGGGTCGCTGGGCTCCGTCATTAACACCATTTCAGGCATCAAGATGGACACCCTGTTGTCTGGGCCTAAAATTGATGTGCTTAAGTCAAGCATGAAGCAGGCAGCAAATGTCGCTAGCAAAGTGTGGGGGGCAGTTGCTTCAGCATACGCCTACTCAGATGATGAGGTAAGTGTCCCTAAAAGATCATTCCACATATTTTAAACATATTTTTCACTTTTAGTCTTAGCTTCTGCTCTGACGCTGACCAATACAACTACATACCTCACATAACAAGACATTTTGAACAAATGAGGCATTTTCTGCTGCAGGATGAACAAGGTCAGGGTGGCTGTGGCTTCCCAGCCCATCTGGATGAACACATGCTGGCAGCACATGACATCGACGACAGTCCTGATAGAGGAGCCATCCCAGGGTTGGTGGCCAACGGACTGAACCAGAGCTGCACCAGCCTGGGCAGTAGCAGTGGCAGCAGCGACACAGGCCGAGGGACACACCAGACACGTAAGCGCACACTCTACTGTAAATGTGGAAGAAAGGGACATAAAGCCTGTGATAGCAGCTGTTACTGTTTGTCTTTGCCTTGTCTGCAGATCCAACTCCGGGGCGAGCAGGCAGGGGTCCTGACTCTGAGCAAGGCTCCTCACTTCATGCCTCCTCCTCCAGCATCTACCAGAACTGTGCACTGGAGGTCAGACATTGATGCACAAACACCCTCTTTGCATCTGTTGTGATGCCTTTCACTCTTTCACTCCAACATGAACATACAGCTGAGTAACTCTCGGTTATATTTACTTGCTGACAGGTGCTGATGTCCAGTTGCTCTCAGTGCCGCTCCTGTGAAGCGCTGGTGTACGATGAAGAGATCATGGCAGGTTGGACAGCCGACGACTCCAATCTCAATACCAACTGTCCTTTCTGTCGCACAGCCTTCCTTCCCTTGTTGCACATTGAGTTTCATGACTTGCGGACGATGACCGGGTAGGAATCTGTTGTATTTGTATTCACAAGTTACGTTTTAAAGATTCATTTTCAGAATCTGATTTTACAGTTAGTCTTGTCTTTTTCACTTTCAGGTTCTATATGAATCCCAGTGCCTCAGGAGACAGTATCCACAGCACCAGTACCCAGCCCACCCCTACCAGTTCGGCTGACATTAAGACGCCAGACCTTATCTGTTTCCCTGAAGAGGAATCAAGGGAGACTACAGATAATAATGCTGGAGCACAAAATAGGTATAAAGGATGTACTCTTTAATTGAATATATATTAACTCCAAGAAGTTGAATATCTGCCCAGTTTCTTCCAGCGTCACCATTTGTTGAGTCTGTCTTTGCCTGCTGTGTTTCCAGTCTGATTCCAGAGCCAGTGCAGTCGGACCCCCTGGGTCTACTGGAGCACCAGGCTGCAGGGAAGCAGCAGAAAGGTAGTGGGACGTCACTGACACGCAGCAACAGTGTTGGAGGCCCACTGCAGAGCCTGGACTCCTCCCAGAGACCTGGTCATGGTGTCTCAACTACCAGCCTGCCCTGCAGCCTGCAGGAAGTGTCGGTTAGTGGCCCTAACTGTCCCAGATTGTTCCACTTAAATAATCAAAGAAATCCTTTACCTGCAGTGTACTTCCAATCATAAATCTGTCTCTAAACAGCTTTTTATTAATTCATGTTTGGCAGGATGGAATGGGAACCAAACGACCAAACCCCAAGCCTGTGTCCGTACCGTACCTCAGCCCTTTGGTGCTGCGCAAGGAGCTGGAGACCCTACTGGAGAATGAGGGAGATCAGGTAATTTACACACACAGATGCATAGACACACTTAATGCCATGAACAAACATCCTGACGTTTGCTTCTCTGCCTCATCCAACCAGGTGATCTACACCCACAAATTCCTCAGCCAGCACCCCATCATCTTCTGGAACCTGGTGTTGTATTTCCGCCGCCTTGACCTGCCAACTCACCTGCCTGGACTCATCCTCAACTCTGAACACTGCAACAACGGAGTGCAGGTTAGACATCAGACATGTTCTGAAACGTCACTCTTCTTTCTGTCAGTTAAATAGGGACCACTAACACTTTTATCTTTGCAGCTGCCCCTGACGTCGTTGTCCCAGGACAGTAAGCAGGTGTACGTCCAGCTCCTGTGGGACAACATCAACCTGCACAAGGAACCGGAAGAACCCCTCTACCTACTCTGGAGGACCTTTAGTGAGTGCAAACGCATAGTATAAGCCATGGTGGTTGACTTCCCTAAACATCTTAATAAATGTGATTATACATAGTGACTTTATTATTTTAGCTCAATTGTAAACAAAACTTGGTTATTATGCATTGTTTAAGTAAAATTCAGAAGAGATTACCTTTCCTATCTGTGCTTTGAAAGGTCTGAAAGTTAATACTTGGCATTGTATGTATTCCTTGGATGCAATGTCACTGTTGGCCAGTAGAGGTCAGTCACTACCAAGAAGAGAGAAGTAATGGCTTATGTTGGTGTATGTGTTCTCTAGTGGAAAAGAAGGGGACATTGGCTCCAACAGACCATCAGGAGATTCGTACGCTTCTCAACACAATTGTTCGCAACATCCAGACCAACGACGTCTACGGGCCAATCAACTTGCTGATCCGAGAGATCAAACAGCGCCCTGAGGGGGTCAAACGTCAGAGGTGAGCCCTGTTGGTTTTGCTTAATGCACCCATTACTTCTCTTTATTAGTTCTCACAATTTATGTGTCTCATTTGTGCGTTCCTTATTTCTCTCAGGAGTATTTATAGGGAAATATTATTCCTCTCACTGGTGGCTTTGGGACGGGAGAACATCGACGTAGGTGAGTGAATGTGTGAGAGGGTGATCAGCCAGTTATATCACACCGCTTTCATGAACTTTTTAAAGAGCCTGAAGATTGTGAACAAGGCTGAAATGTTTCTAAATTACATCATAATTGATTATTTCAATGATTATCTCATATTTCTATATATGAGGGATCAAAAAGGTTACAAATCTAACTTAAAACTACCCTTTGTGACTTTGTGAATGTTCTTTCCTTCTCTGTATATCTGTAGAGGCTTTTGACAGGGAGTACCGCCAGGCCTACGATGAACTTAGTGCAGAGCAACTCAAGTGGCTGCACCGCATGGATCGCCCGCCCAGCCCCAGCATCCAGTGGTGCCTTAAATGCTTTGGACCCCTTGTTATCTGACCCACACTGAGAAGCAAAATCTGAAGAATTAAGTGCAACAGCAGGAGGAAAGGGGAGCATCCAGGATAGGTGGTGGGCTGGGAGTGTGAGCAAAATGTGATTTAAACACCTCCAAACACCCAAACATGGTACTTCTTCCCCTTTTTTGAAGACGTCTGTCTGCTTTTTTTATTTTTACAACCTTATGCTCATCATAGATTTTCCAAGCAGCACCTGCAAGTGGAACTGTCTCTGGAAACCGATTGGAACGCTGTAGTGAATTTTTGGGGACTGGTTGAGGTGTGTTTCTTCACAGATGGTGTATAGAATGATTCTTCCCTGTACAGAATGTATTGACTGCCCCTAAAGTGTAGACACACAGTATCTGTTTGTGTTTGTGTGTGTGTGTGTGTGTGTGTGTGTGTGTGTGTGTGTGTGTGTGTGTGTGTGTGTTTGTGTGTGTCAATTCCCAGTCTTGTAGCCTTTTGCCACTTTGCTTAAATCTGTCTAACTCTCCTTAGATTAGATCAGTCTGAGTGGGTTGAGTAGTGGACCGTGTACAGACTCTGACTGTTCTTTGTGCAATTTCTAAAAAAAATCCACCGCCTGTCTTTTTGTATATATTTTTTACTTGGTGGGGGAGGATCTGAAACCAGGGTTGCCTATTTTTTTGAGGCAACAAGTCTCAACGCTTTTCGTCTTAATGAATGTTCAGGTCTGTTTGTTTTTCATTGTAAATGTGCAAGTACAGAGTGGGGGCCCTCTGTTTTTGTGTAAATATGTTGGCAGCATGCGTGTAAATGGGAGAGGACCGAGGTCATGGACAATCACTAATTATCACAACATTCCAGACGCCCCACAATCAGAACAGGTCTTGATCAGAAGTATTGATCTCTGTATTAACACTCTAACGCATGTTTAAAACCAGACATATGGAGGGAGAGATCTTTATTTTTAAAAATCAATTGGAAGTGAAAATGTGTGCCACACTACTGAAAAGCAACCATTCCCACACCTTAAAATAAGACCCATGTTCTCTTGCAGGGAAAGACAAACCACAGTCCAACTTGTGTTTTTAATATCTACATTTTTAACAGTAGCATACCGCGCATGTTCAGCTAATAATACGCCTTATAGTCGTGTTCAATTACATCTGTATTTCACATTAATCACAGAATATCATAGTGGACTTGTGGCATAGAATAAACCATTAAGGTTTGTTTTTTTAAATCGGGTGTATTATTTGCTTACAAGATCGCTCTTATGGTTTACAGACTAGCTTTGAATAATAGTGTTAGCGTTTAGAGCTGTATGCTACAAAGAGCTTTTTCAGAACTGCTGATCAATGTCAAGGAAGACACATTTTGAAAAACACGACATTCCTCTTAATGAAACACAGGAAGAAAAAAAAAAGCTAATTGCTGTAATGAACTGTTGAGAAATGAGTGGTAATGGTTACTTTGTAGACTTGGGAGAGTGACTTGTACAGATGAGATAATGTTGTAAAATATTCAATTTGCACTGCTTGGATTAAAACCTGATCGTAACCCAGGGTGAGGACGAGATAAAACCGCCTCAGAATATTAACAACAAATAATAGTTTTCCCTCCAAAACAACAAGAAATTATCAATTATTTATTTTTGTATTATTGACATTCGGATTGCAGAAAGTGTAGTGAAGTAGCATTTTTATCACTAACAATCCTTTTAATGTGTCTTAAGGGATTCTACCCTATACTGACTTTGTACATGTATCTCCTTATGGCAGAGGATGTACAGAAGAGACTATTCTTTAACAACACATATAAGTGATCTCTTACCGTCCTGTGGAAAGGAATTGAATGTCTACACAGATGTGCGCTGCAATAAATGAGTTTGTGACCTGATTGAAAACTAACGTGTGTGTGCAGTTTTTTGTTACTGTATTAAGACATCCTCACTTTGTACTCCATCTTTCTCTTCACTGTTTTTCTTGGGTTGGCTGCTGCTCCAGAGTGTCATACCTGCTCCTCCTCACCTAGGATTTCTTAGGTTCTTTTTAAACACATCTAACAGTGCAGGGTCATCATGTAGAACATTTAGCTGTGATGTTTTCCAGAATATTCAGGCACCATTCAGCCTCACTTTCCACTTTCATTTAGTTATTCTCTGAGGCCAGCACAGGTCTCCTTTAGCCAAGAAATGTGCCTTTGTGAGTGCATGTTATACAACAGGGTCTTGCATCATTTAGCGCTTTCATGTGATGGTATTTGCTTGTGACATTGGGGCACTCACTTTTACTTCATAGGCTTTTGTGGTGTCTGTTCAGTATCACATCGGGGGGCTGCATAGTCTTGCTGCAATATCCTGAATTACTGAGAATCAAAGACTAGTCAGGGGCCCAATCAAACACTGACACATGTTCTCCTAGCTGTAATCATTCCTCTTGTTCATCCTGGCCAGCTACAGATCTCCTCATAATGCACTTTTGATGTAAATTCCCTCCTTCTGCGCAAACATAGATTCAAAAGTTTATTTAAAGACAAGGCTTCAGCAGTCCAAATTAGTCAAATCAATTCAATGTCTATCAAAGTTACTATCTTATTAGTGCCAAATTCCCTCTTTTTGTTATTACTGCACTTGATTCGGAAAACACTGCCAATTGAAATCACTGGAAGGGATTCACTGTGAGTAATTCAGATGGCTAAAGCCTCAATATCTTACACTTACAATATCTTAGATACACTTTTGAATATATATATATATATTTTTTTTTTTTGTTTTGTTTTTTTGTTTTGCTTGGCCCTTAAATTCTTATTACAGTAAGAAGCATTAAATATCCATTATCAGCTCATTAAATATTGCTTACTGCATAGTTCTGATTTTGATATGACGGTGCCCTTCCGCCATGCGACATAGTTCTCGAACCTGATGACTTGAGTTCCCGGTAAAGCGCATGGATATCTTAATTAAAAGTTGTGCGGTAGCAGGTGAGTCTATTTAAAGAACAAGAACGGTTTGACACACAGTAGACTAAAGTTTTCTGAGGGAAGTGAGGCAAAATGCCACTAGGGCGGACGAGAAACGCAGGCAAATCCCAAATGAAGGAGCAGCTGAGCAGAGAGATGCGAAACAGCAGACTGACTCTTTTCATTCAGCAGTTTGAGAAAGAAGGTAGCTGAAAAACTACCTCACATGTCAAGTTTTACAACATACATATGAATCCTGAAGTGCACCACATTTTCCTCACACAGCACAGGAGCGTATGAACGAGCTGGAGAGCAGAATGGAGAACACGTTGGCAACGGTGGACAAAGTGTTCAAAGTGGAGCTTATGAAGATTGCTCCCTCGCTCCAGAGCACGCGCATAGCGGATTTAATAAGCGGTGAGATGTGCTCATTATTCAACAGGTGATCATTTGCTCGTCTGAAGGTTTATAATTGGTTATTGTTGTCTGCTAGAGGAGGAAATCTCAGCCAGTGATGTGTCTATTGCCATGAGGGTGAGTTGAGTCAGCAGATTTATTCACTAATGCTATGATCTAGAGATGTTTTACTTTATTTCAATAGAAGGGATGATTGTTTTTGCAGAATGAATCTCTGGAGATGCAGCAGCCCCTCAGAGGTCGCAGTAAAAGAGGTGATGCTAATACAACAGTTTACCTTGACCATGACTTTAAATTATGCAACATTTGTTTCATAATAAATCAAATTGTTTCCTATGCATTTCTATTTTTATGAAGTGAAATCAACTGATTCTGCACCCGGTCAGTCCACCCCAGCCAAAAAGTCCTTAACCAAGACCTCCAAAGTAGGTGATGTTTCAGTGCCCCTGCCTGAGCACACACACCTGATGCAAATGAATGGGTCCTTGTCAGATTTCTGCAGAGCTTGATGACAGCTGATCATGCCAATCAAGTTTGTTGGAAGAGGGGAAACATCTAAAAAAAAAAAAAAAAATAAGGACAGGACAGCTAAATTGATGTAGCAAGTGGTTCATCTGTGCTCTTAGTGAGACTTTTAAACTTTTCAATGTTGGGGGAAAATGCTTGCATGGGAGATATCTACAAAATAGCTTTGAGATTTAATTAAATGGTCAAGGGCCAAAATGAAGAATATAAGGCCATGACTGATACAGTGACATCTGGTCAATTTTTCAATGTGCTGTTGTAATTTTATCCTCTTTTCTTAACTGAGGTTTTGTAATTTGTCAAGCTGTTGTGAAACGGACGAGAATCAGTGATCTGCAGAAGTGTTCTCATGTGTGTAGACAAGTTATTTGAGTTTGTTTGTTTTTAGGGAGGAAAAGGAACCAAAAGGACCAAAACATTAGTTGGTAGCAACAGCACTGGAAATGTCAGGTAAGACTGTCATTATGTTATTTATGCTTAACTTTGATTTATGCAGGCCTTTTACATTAATGTTAATTATCTTCAGAGGTTTATCAGTCACCCCCAAAAGAGCTCAAAGCTTCTTGACCAAGACCAACGAAACTGTGCCAGCCAAACCTAAACTCAGGTCTGTTATTGCTGTCATAAGACTTTTGATTTTTATTGTAAAGAATTGTGTATATGAATAAATTGAATAAAATATTGTACTCAATGAATTGAATTTCATAGTTTTTTGCCAATACTTTTCAATACTTCATCTAAGGGGTATAATATACTTAAGTCAGCTCTAAATGAAATAAATTGACTGACTGGTAATTCTCATGCATGTCCAGGTCGGTGGTCTCTGCTGGTGATATGCACTGTTCACTGGCAGGATCTGCTGCACACATCACTGTAACCACAGCACGGGGACAGGTACTCATCATCATCCTTGTTACTTGTTACCAGCTCTTGAGGAAGACATGATGTATTGTGTGTGTGTGTGTGGGTCAGCTCTTCAATATTAAGAATCACAGTTTCCTCACTGGCATATTTTCAGTTTCTTAGAATCGTGCAAACATAAATGTGGTTCTCTTTCATCCTAGGCTGTCTGCTTTTCTGAAGAGACCAAGGATGAAATTAACTTTGACTTGCTGGATGATGTGGCATGGTGTCAGATTCAGAAGCTCTCGGTAATACAAAGCTTGTTTTGTTTTTTTAAAGCGACTGTAAAGTCTGTAGGCTCTTTGAAGTATATGGTGAGACATTTGGAACTGTACATCTGGTAAAGTCTTCTCCTCAGATGGCATTTTGCATTTTTCAGAGACTGATGGAATATCTGTCGGGACGAAACCGCTGCCAACGATGAGCAACGATGCCCGAATATCCACTGTGACCAGAATTTTTGTATTGTTGTCAGTTATTCTTTGGTTGTCTTTTTATGTGTTTTTAAAATATAAAGTTTTTTTCTCTTGGATTACTGTCTGTCAAAATGTCTTACTTCACTGATCAATGTAGTGTTTGAATTTAGAAAAGCAGGCAAGCAGATAAATGATCACTGTTTTCTCCTAATGCAGTTCAATAAAAAAAATCAATTTACCATGGTGTAGCAATGGGAAGTGTAAAGTCTTATCCTGGACATGACTGGCGTGTGATTAGAATAGACATTGTGCCACATTGATTTTATGGTTGTGAGTCATAAAATGAAACTTTGAGTCTTTGAGATTCTCACAAAATGACTCGATGCTTGAGTCAAACATTGACTCATTTTGCAAGAATCTTAAAGTCTTAACCTCTAGGGAGAGTAACCTTTTTAAGTGAAGGAATAAAAGACCCAGTTATTGCAAAAAAACGTTTTCCAGTACATTTTTATGTAGGGATAAAAAGCAGGGTTATGTTTTACCACATTGGCAGGTAAATGTCAATTTCCTATCTGCAGACAGAACTAACAAATCTGACATCTTTGTTGACATTATTGCAGCAAGAAGTAGAAAATGGCATAGAACTACTTTTATATGTCAAAAATTGGTTAAAAAAAGTTAAATCTTTTACTACAAAGCACAAATATTGCCACAGAATATGTTGATTAAAACACAAAGCTGTCATAGATCACTGTTGTGGCTGCTGCTGCTGCTGCTGCTGGGAATCCATTGACTCCATCTCGATCTCATTGAGAGCCTCTCGGCATGGCTGGGTGGAGGGACGGCAGGAGGATGCAGCTTGTGTCTCCTTGGGCGTAATCTGGGGGTAAAATGGACCCACCAGCCAGTTGAGCGGCGTGTTATTGACCAGATAATCCATGACGTTGTCCAGGGAATCTTTCATTTTGCCCAGCTGGACTTTGCAGTTGGTTAACACGCTGTCTGGCAGGTCTTTCAGCACTTTAGCCTTGCTGAAGCTGTTGTAGACCTGTGTTGCGGAGCGGCCGACGGAGAACACCTCCTGCTGGAGGTGGTTGGGGAGGCCCTGCAGGCTGGAGACGAGGACCAGGCAGGTGGTCTGGAGCTGCTGAGTGAGGGAACGTGCCAGAGCCAAGGTGCGAGACTCAATGGCCTAGAGAGAGGGAAGGACCAGATTTTAAAGGTACTTGTTTGTTTACACTTACATTCACAAATGTACTTATCTCACTGCATATTTGACTTGTCCTCCTCCTTACCTCTGCCTCATGACTGTTTTCCTGGTTTGGACCATTGGACCTCCACACCACCAAAGAACTCAGCTTGTCATTTACCATCTGGTTAGCCCCGTCAATATTCTTTCTGCCATATTCAATCTGGAAAGAACAAACCATTTAAAAGTTGATTTGCTGTCCATGAGCAGTAGAGGAAATGATCTGCTTAACATGACATATAAAGGCAGCAGTCTAATGAATATTAAGGAATTTGGCATCGTCCCAGATCTTTTCAGTTTCAAGTCATGAAAAAACTGTGAATTTGGTCCATGATTTATTATTAATGAATGAGGAGACCCACCAGGTCAACAGTGGAGTTCAGCTCAGAAATGAATTCCACGCTTCGCTGCTTGCCATCTTTTATTTTGGCCAAGGTTTTGGCGGCTGCCCGCTTTCTGAGCTTGGTGGAGAGAGAGCCCAGGCGCACGTAGTAGCTCGGCTCCTTCATGTCAAAGCCATTCACGGTTTTCGCCTCCAGCTCTGTCACAAGGGAAGGAAAACGTGAAATGTTCCATTAAAGAAGACAAACAACATGAAAGCTCAATTGTGAAAACCCTGACGAATTAAAACGCTAGTAGACCATTGTCTGGCTGATTTAATCCCTTTTTATCTGCTGTGAACTGCTACAGCATCTTGCATGATCGCTTTAAAGCCCAGAGGAATGCGGTCATCCACAACAAGCCACAGTTCACTCTAAACAACAACTCCTTTAACAACGGAGAAAAACAGACCACCACCACATATTTGGATTCTCAGAAGAGCATAATCCGATAAATCCTGTTTTCCTGGAAACTGGACCGAATCCATGGTCAACAACATACTCCAGCTGCTTCTTAATAACTGACCCTTGATACTGTTTGTCATAGAGGCCTAATCTTAGTAGCCTTTCTCACTTAATATTTCATACAAACTGTGGCGCATGAAGTCATACAGAATCTTTCTGCCTCCTGAGATCTAAAAAATATATTGAACCAAGCTCAAATAGGGAAGCTACACTTGTAAAAAGGGGTCATGAGTAGATTTCTGTGTTTTCAGGGGTTACACAAGGTTTCTCTGGCTCTGAGCCCACTCACCCAGTTCGTCCTCTGTCAGAGGCAGGTACTGCTCCACCAGGCTCTCAGAGGTTGAAAGTGCTGTGTCCACTCCACTGCACACCAGCCTGGCCACACGGCTCTCCAGCACTGTGCTGACACTCCCGCTGACCACAGCCTTGGTCTGGTCCACTCTATCCTGCACCGCACCCCGAGTCTTTTCCACCATGTTGGTCAGGGTGTCCGACACTGTTCCCTTGGCACCGGACACGACATCTTTCGCATTGGTTACCACATCCTTGGCACTGGAGACAATCTGGGCAGGGACAATAAAACATGGACCAATAAACTTAGCTGCCCTTGGAGCGATTGCAGCAAAGGACAAGTTTGAAGTGGGTGAAAAGACAGCAGTTGAGAAAGACATAGATTACAGCCCGATCATCAGGAGATTGGCTCACATTACTGTTGGGAGGATATTGTGCAATTTAGTCTGCTTATCAAACCAGTGCGTACCTGCTCAGATGGCTGGTGAAGGATGGGCAAGTTTTTCTCAATCTGGTCCAGACCTTTACAAGCCAGATCATTGGCAATGGCAACTATGGGCAACAAAAGAAAGACACCAATTAGAAAAAGATTAGATAAATATTTGTTTAGCTTAGTTCAAGTGATTAAGAGCAAACTAGGTGAAAGATCATGATGATTAACAGCCAGCTGCCTGCCTTGAACTTCCTGTTTAGAGCCAAGCCCGTATGACTCAGCCTGTCCGCACATAACTATCCTCACAGTTTTGTTTTGACATACTACAAACTTTAAAACCAAGATATCTCAAATGTACACCCAAGAGCACTTACTCTGAGGTTCCAACTTGTCGATGATGGGTGAAGCAGTGGTGTAGGCCACAGAGGAGATGGTCCACACTCCTTGCTCTGCTGCCTCACACACAGACTTGATGTAAGGGTGGGTGCCCTTGGTGTTGGAGTAAACGCTGGACACCAAGCCATAAGTGGAACTCACCAAAGGAAGGCTGGTCACCCTCTCCACCACACTCTGTGAGGAAATACAAAGGGAATTCATTTAAACTTAATAAGAAACACATTTTCCATTAATGAGAGATGAACCATCCTAGTAGCTCAAAAATGATTAATTAATTAATTAGTTTTTAAATTACAAAACAGTAATAAGTGATGAGACATGGTCGTGTATTTGAATAGTTCATGTTATGGCGATTTACTTTACATTAAAGAAAGGATACAACCAAACTATTCCACAGTTAACATTAGCTAAATAACTCTAAATACAAAGGTTTTCTAAACAAGCTTACCTGATTTGACATAACGTCTGCTGCTGCCATGTCTGCTGCTGAGAAACACCTGTAGGCTAGAGATAAAACAATAGACAATGTTACTATTTTTCCTCCATGAAAACCAGGAAAAGACCGAACAGAAAGTTAAATAAGGACTTCCGTATTATAGTAACATGTCTTTAGTAGCGGCATAATGACTTAAAACAACTTCACTACAGCTGTCACGTCGTTAAATAAAAGTAATAGCCTACTAAAAGCGGATACTCACCAATCGATAGGAGATATCCGAGTCGGTCAATGAGCTGACTGTTGATGCGTGTGAGGTGTCAGCGGCTCTATCTGTATTTATACGCTATAATTATCGCGAGATGTAGCAGGACGTTGACGTAAGACACTGTAAAGTTTCTAGGGCAAAGGTAAAAGGGGTAAAAGTTTAGTCGGGGAATTCCTATGAAATCATCACTGAGGGTGCAACATTTCTTCACATTTCATAAGTTGGTGACATGACAAGCTTTTCATTATGAGTTCAGACTGTCTGGGCAACAATAAGCCTGAAGAATATTTGAAAATACTTAACCCACTATTCCTACATTATCCAAACTCTTTCTTGTAATAACGAAACTGAAAATAGCCATATGAGCTATAAGTACAAGTGCACACCTACAGGGGGGCTTTAGGGCAACAACTTAACTGAAGGCTCCCATTACACACACATAGTATTGTAATTATACAACCAACCAACACCCCCATCCTGTATGTACATGAAATAATTTTAATAAGAAAAATAAGAAATACTTTATTGATCCTGAGAAATGTACGCACCGTTTAACAGCACCGTCATCACACACAACAATAGAATAAAATAAAAGTCCTAAAACGTCTAAAAAAAACAGGGGACCCCACGTTAAAGTCCTTCTAATATCAGATGTTATGAGCTTGCTTTAGTGCTGCATTTTCCCAAATAAATGTGAAATTAATCAAATTATCATAACCGAGACGTTTGAGGGCTCATATAGCTCTGGGGGAAGTCGCCTCCTTTGCTCAGTTTGTAATCCAGCCGAAAGTATACAGGAAATCATGTGGACACTGGCTCAGACAGGCTGATCATATTAAGGGCCACATTAAAAAAAAAAAACACACACACACACACACACACAAAAGAAAAACCCAAAACATGCTACCTTAAGGGTTCATCATGGTGTTAAGACAATAAATTCCCTGATTGGTTGATAATCCAGGATCTACCTGTGTTATTCATTTTTGTCATAAACTCTGGTTTTTAGTTCAAATGTAATAGCCATCGTCTAAAAATGAGTTACAGAGTATGTGCATACACTCTCATTATCCATCCACCTCATATGCAACAAAGTCAAAAATAAGAACTGGATGAAATCTGGATCACCTATTTCTGCAGGATGCCAATAAAGAAAATAGTAGCAGTGCCTTCATGATTTAAGTGGTAGTTAATCTGCAGTAAAATAGCCCACAAAGCAAAATATTTTGTTCTAGATTTTAATGTTTGGGGCTTTGATTGGCACATTATTTTCTGAGTAATGTCTTTAAAAGGTTTCCAGTATAAATTCTTTCAGTTTTAACCACACGTGTATGCTCAGTGGAGGAAAATATTGAACATAAAAACTGTCCAATTCAGTTTGAATTCACTGTCACTCTTTTCATTTGCTCTTCAGCAAAGAAAGCCAGTGTTGCTGTTTACTTGCTTTCATACTATTTGTGAGCTATTGTGTAATTCTTGGAAATTGATATAAGAAATTAGACCAGACTTACACCTCTCTTGATAAATTTCTGATTACTTACTTGAATGGCTGAACAGTACCACATGTCAGTGTCTTACCCATAGACGAACAGGTTTATGTTTGCCAGTAGCTCATCAGAGCCAGATGTATGGCCCTGTTTCTAATTTGAGAGCACTTCACTGTTTTTTATGTGTCATTGCTCATTTATGTAGAGGAGTGAATCTACAGAATATCTGGTCAGCATTTCTGTATGTGTTATTTTTAAAAAAGGGGTTAAAAAAAAAAGTAAATGAAGTGTTAATCCAGTTACTGTGCATACATTTGGAAACCTTTTGAGGAAATGTGGGCTCTAGTCAAAATCTTCACTGAACCAATATGGATAACACATTTGGATCCTGGATCCCGCAGACTAACCTCTTGGGGCCCATTTTTCAACCTTTTTGTAACTCAAATAGGCCCCATATGAAAATGTTGGCAACACTAAACCACAGTTTGTTAAGATTCTGTCTGATGGAAGTCCCTATAATAATTTACTATAAGAATTAAGAGTATATAACGAATCAGAAATATACTATAAAACGAGTGACAATCCACTGACGTACTGTATAGGCCATCCTATACTTACACACACCCACATACCTACGCACACGCCACGTTGTGGTGGACATTGATCTAATCATATTTTATAGTCCACGTCATATTCATTGCCTTGATTGGCCTTATGTGATACGATGCCAGGCAAAGTACATTCAGTTGATCAAGAATGATGACGAAATCTCCTGTGAACATTTCCATTGGGTTTTAAGAGGTGCAATGTTTGGCCTATAACTGTCCTGTGATGTAATACCTTCTGATATGTGTTATAGTCTTAAAGGATTACCCTGGCTTCCACATATTTTAAACATGAAAATGTGGGAAATGTAGTATGTTTATGTCCCATTATGAGTGCCTGAAGGTGAAGCTGTCCATTTGCATAAAAACATGAATGTTTTAAAATAAACAACCTGTTTACACTTAACAAAAGTCAAATTTAAACAGACAGAACCAGCGAAGCACTAAATCTAAGTATTTTACTGCATATCTTTTGAACATTGGTTTCCAATATTAATTCAGTTATTTTGTATTGGTAAACTTTAATTAAACCCCCACATAGCTGTGTTCCTGCATTTGGCAGAGCAGTTTTACCCATCTTGTGTAAATACTGTTCACTCTGAATTCAAAGTCACCTGATCAGGGTCACTTTGGTTCAGTGTCCTGACTTGAGTTCTCTTAAATCACCGTAAAATCTAAATGTCTAATAACAGCGGTAACAATCAGAATGACAATATAATTAATAGGTTGCAAACATACTGTATAGGGAAAACACTGATATTGATGTATGTACTGTTAAATAACTAAAATACATCATTTGATCAGACATTTAAATCAGATATGATGGATAACAATGTACTTGTTTTACCTTTTACCTGATGACCAAATCAGTTATCAAGGACTTTGTATGTACTTATTGCTGATATAAAATGTGTATCTTTCTAGCATTTACTGATATATGCCACTAGATGGCACCAAAGTAGACAAAGTTATTACTCTTAACCCATAAGCTGACAGCCGGTTTCTTGCCCAAATATTTCCTGTCTTTGACACCTCTTATCATACAGTGTCAGTGTTTAGGTCCAGAATTGTGGCCACTCTAATTAGTACATACATTACACCCAGTGCTGTAACTGATGATGTTTCTAGTAAGATTGTTTTTTATATCATAACATATTTCACATGCTGGATTTTATGTATCAAATGTGAAGCATGCATAAAATGGTACCTGGTATGTTTAAGCAAAATAAATGGGGAGTACCTGGTTAAACCCACAACTACATTTAGTTGATTTATTTACCTGTTATGTAGATAAAGTACTCTTCATCTTCTTTCATTTGGTAAGAATGACACATACACAATTGGAGATGTATTGAGTGATGCACTAAAGCAACATACATGCAAGGGAACAATAGGTACATATATACAGGATATAAAATGAGGTTTAGGAGACAATCAGTACATATAGATGAGAGGAAACAGGTCAGTGATGATCTGAGCCAAGTCTCTACTCCTTTTCTCTTTCTACAGACAGTCAAGATGAAAAGAGGGATCAATCACGGAAGCTCTGCCCTCCTGTTTCCCTTGTGGTATGCTGGTGTGCAGGTGGCAGCGGGGGGTTGTACAGTCTAGCAGAACTGGAGAGGAGATCCTCACACGGCATCCCTCTATTGTGCCCTCCGAGACAGGCAGGGCTGTGGGCAGCGTGCCAAGGCTCCTGGCTGGGTAACGGATACCTGTGGGCTACTGGGAAAGTGTCACACCTCCGGATCACACACAGTCAGAGGCGCTGCATGAAGAAAGAGCGCAGACAGTAGGAGAAAGACAGTGGGAGAGTGGCTGTCCTTTCATGCTCTTTAGATCAAGAGGAAAAAAGGGAGAGACGCAAGGGAGAAAGACAGAGACATGTCTTTGGTGCAGAGGTATGCTTTGGTTAACTCTACACTGCTGATGCCTTAAATACACCTGCTGTCAGACAGTATAGCATTCTAGAGGACTAATAAACTGCTGGACTGTCTATCACACCTATAAAACCTGTGGAACAAATTACACTTTGTCTCGATCGCTTACAAATTATAACTGGGCTTATTAAATAAACATCCCAAACTATGACGCCATCTACCAAAAGACAGACCCATTTCTCAAAACTATAAACCCCTCATTTCACTCCTGTGCTTGTTCAGAGAGCACTGGCATTCAATATCATTAACTCACGTCATCACAGCTGGAACCCAATTAACACACAGTTCACTAGGTGGAAACACTGAGAGTCAAAATTGTTCACACACCAATCAGAATCTCAGGATAGATAACAGGACCCAGGGTCAGTCCACTTGTTTTGAAGCAATGGATGAACATAAAACTTAAGCAGAATAACTCCTGATTTCTTTCTTTATGTACAAACTGTTTTTTTCCATTAGTTTTTTTTTGGTAAATACATGGAAATGATTTTACTGCATTCTACATTATTTATCAGCTGCACATTTTTACAGTACATTTACTTTTTCACTCAATTTCAGTTTATTTTACTACATTATATTGAAGAATTGCAAATTTTGAAAGTGCATACATGTGTTAATAAAGAGACCATTATTTTTTACAGTGTTGTGAATTGATCTCCCCAGTGTATAATGGCTGTTTTGTAGTGTGTCTCAAGGCAAAGGTTGGTTTAAATGTAAGATCACATGATTTTAAGTGGAGAGTTTGGTTTTGAAGTTTGTGCAGATGAGCATGATGAGTTTTGGAATATGGAGCATAATTTCAAGAAATGTGTCGTAGTAATTAAGATAAACTAATAAAGTGGAGTTATGAATCATTTAGTCAAACTACAGGCACACTACACATTTGAATTCAAAATAGATAAAGGTTAAATACCTTCTCTTACAGATAGATAGTGTTCTAACATGTTTGTCAACGTTTTTACCTTTGCAAGTCTTGTGACTGATTCATTTGCACACACAATAATATAATAACATAATCATTTATGGCCTACAGCATTGATGTCATGATTGCAGCTGTTTGCTAAAAGCCACCCATTATTTTTTTATCCCTGCATGTGTTGAGTCATGTCAAAACAAAACCCTTTGGCTCTGTTTAGAATTAAACAGTTTTATTAAATGAGCTTAATAATCAACGAAGCAGTTGGAAAACATATCGCAATATAATTATTGTGGGATTTACCGGAACAACAGGAAGAGGACATTAAACAAGCAGCGCAGCCATTGTTGAGAAATGTCTGGCTGTCTTTTTGATCAAGTAGGGGTTGACTAACTATTGGCTGTTTTCTTTGTGAATTTACACCAGAATTTCAACATCTGGGACCAAAATTACAAAAAAAAAAAAATTGTAATCCTGCTGACAAATTTGGCACTGTTATTAGTCCCAGCATCAAACCAACCACAGAGCTGGAGAAGTGGTGCATGCAGAAATGAATTACATCTTTATAAGATGATGGCAATCCTCTTGAAATAACCATTACTTCAGCCTCTAATAAACATCAGATCTATGTAGACAATGTGTGTTTAGCAGTGCAGGAACCACAGATTTATAGCAACAATATAGACAAGAAGAGTCTTGTTAAGCAGGGCTCTGTGCACCTGTTGGATGTAATCCTCAAATAATGACTCCGTCTCATTAGCTAAGACATCCAAGTTAACCGTCCACATTTCCCACTGAGAGGATCAACTCAGAAAATGAGTCAACAGCTATACAAGGTTAAAAGTGTGAGAAAAGGTCAGTATGTGACCGTTTTTACTTTGAAAATAGGATCCTCTTTATTTGTGGGGGACCACACCTTGGCCTCGCTTTTACCCTGATGATGATTTTCATTAATGATTTTCTCAGGGAGGCAAGAAAAAAAAAAAAGTCTCATGTTGCGTTGTTGGAAGAGCACCACACTGGATGCTGACCTGTGAGGCAGGCACAGATAAAATTGCTAATCCGGTCAATGAGCACATACTTTGAGTTGGTCAGATGGGAGATGAGACAACAACCACAGAAGGCTTTCCTTCGTGTGCCTTGGACACCGTCCCACATGACCCTGCCATGTTTCAACAATATCCCGTCACAAGCCATTTTCACAGAGCCGCACTGGGATTAACAGGGTTGCTGTTTGTGCTGGCAAAGGGGCAGCAAATCACAGCGATATTTTGTGGGTGATGTTGCTGACAACGAGTCCCTGCAATTATGATATAATTAAGAAGGATCCAAAAGCAAATGTCCAGGCTCTGCTGTCCGAGTCAGTGTTTACAGAAAACAGCTGCTTAAATAGGCACTTAGAAGGAATTAGAATAACATTTTTTATGTCCCAGCGTGTGAGTGTGTCTCTGTCTGTGTGCAAGTGTGCATATATGCGTGGGTTGGCTATTTGGGCACCTACACAGACAATCTCTTTGTTTTGGAAGTGTTCGCTTAAGTCTTCGGGGGCATACAGGAGCCAAGAACAACGTGGGAAATGGGCCCTTGCTTCATTTCTGCTTTCTCTCCGGGCTTTTCCTTTGCAGTCTCTCTGTCAGATGGACATTCAGCTGGCCTCAAAAACAGTACCTGAGGCGTGCAGGAGTTTGGAGAAACCAAGGGAACAGGGCTTGGACATGAGAGGAGTCGTAATGGGAACCGAGTGGCAGTTGACAGCCTGGCCAAGCTGTCTGTCATTACCCTCTCGTTCCCCGTCTTTTTCTCTCTTTCACACACGTACATAGTCAACAGAAAACATGCACCCAGCAAGACCTCTGCCCAGGTGGTCTCTACGGGTAGCCAGAGTCTGCAGCGCAGTACAAGATGCTGAAATTCGAAGCGACCACACTGGCAGGAGCTGAATTTACTGTGAGGTCTGGGCTTGCAATGCCTTGAGTATTGCATGACCCTCAGTGCTTGCCATCCGCATTTAACAATTACTTTTTCTTTTATATTCCAGGAAATATAGGAGATGAGTCACATGAATTGTGATGTGCTGACACAACAGCAAGCACACATGTTTGTCGGCCGAATGGAACACCTGACAAATTACAATGAGATTCACACAATAGAGGAAAAAGTTGGGGAAGCTAATCAAATGAGCGGGCAATACATAAAAGCTGGGATAAAAAAAAGAATCTAGCATTAAGACAGGAAGTGAAAGAGAATGTGAAGAACGTCCTCAGGCACGTATTTGCCCAATCCTTGCAGATGAAACTGATCCTAGGGGATGTTCAGTCCTCTATGCTTTAAATAACGCTTCTCCACTCTCCTGCCAGCTACCATCTTGCAGCAGATTTACTGAAACAATAGACACCCTCATCTACAAAATTAGAGCAATCTTTTATGCCGCACTGTCTGTTTTTTGTTTTTTACCAGTAGCTTCATTATTTTTTCCTGATTTTTGCTGAGCGGAAATATCCATGGAAAATCTGTTGATGATACATCAGATGCTGTATCTCAGGTTAACTTTGTCATTAGATGACAGGAAATCCTGGATTTATGTAGTATGATGCCTTAATCTTCTTGTGTGGAACTTGATGCTCAAGTTATTCATCGCTAAATAGTTTAGGCAAATTTATGAATATTCAGCCAGCAGCATATTTGGTTTTAGCCATGTAATTAGATACATCCCTAAAAAAAGAAAGAATAAATTATACTGTTGGGTTCTCAGACAAGCTGACTGATCATTGGCAACAGTGTGAAGAGTGTTGTGCCCAGTGTCTGCATTTTTTTGACTGGTGGTTTGTGGCACGGTGCCCGTAGACAGCATGCAGTGGATGTGACATGCCCGATGGAAAGCGATGCCTGTAGCTGAAATAGATCTGCGCTGACAGACAGATCGGTCGCTACAGCCTTAGCAAGCCTGGCATTTCCGGTTGTTATGTGCGTCTCCATCACTGAGGGCGATCTGTACTCATCTCGATACATTGCCAATGATCCGATACATTAAAGATACATGAAGCAACTACCAATGCTTTATGATACAATTCAACTCTATTGCGATTTGATGCGACATGACATGATGTGATTCAACCCACACAATACAATATGCATACGATGTGATTCAAAAGAATGATGCTTTCAAATTAGAGCGGTACAGAGAGTTTGATTTTATTTCTTAAGCCTACGGGAAATCATAAATTAACTTTTACATGTATATATGCTCCGTGATCCAAACAATTCCTGTCAAAATAGTTTAATAATCCACTTTCTCCGACGTGCAGAACCATAATTCTAGAGTATAAACATTTTAGCAGTGCACCACTTAGCTATAGCATGCTAGCATACTCAAGAAACAGTTTAGAGAGGAGGAATCAATGTAAATATCAAATTACTGGTCCCATATGATTTGTCACATTTTTTAAATAATAAAGGCATATAAAGGGTCTCTATTAATAATTTTGTATCAATAAATCAGATTTTTACTGATGATGTTAGAAACAATGCATCGTCCTAAATTGTATCCGGTGAGCACTTTTTTAATTGGGGCAGTTGCACAGTGATCATTTGTGCCAGTGCACCATTACGAATCTCCCCGCCCCTAATTCCCAGGAGCATTTTTTTCCCTAGGATGAGGGGTGAGCAACTTTACCATTCTAAGAAAAAAAATTGCCTTCCTGCGACATTGCAGCCAAGCAAGGGCAAGAGTTTTCCTGTCCTAGAGTATGGGCAGACAGACACACACACATACACACACACACACACACACACAGACACACACACACACACACACACACACACACACACACACAGATACAGTGCCAAATTCCACAGAATCGTAAAGGCAATCAGTGACAGATGACAAAGGCAACCAAGTGGTGGTAAACTGCATGCCGAGGGGTCTTAAGCTATAATAAGGTGCCACTTACTTTTGGACTAAAAGAGTAGTTTGACATTTTGGTAAATACATTTCTTTTTGCCTTTTTGCCAAGAGTTATATGAAAAAGATTGATGCCAATGTCATATTTGTCCATTAAATATGAAGCTACAGCCATTAGACGTTAAACTTAGCTAGCAGCTAGCCTGGAAACAGCTAGCCTGGTTCAGTCCAATCTGCCTACGAGCACCTCTAAAACTCACTAATTACTACTGTTGTGTATTGTTTGTTTAAAGACATTGGAGATGTAGTGATTTGGTCATGAACCTCTTGGTAAGAAAGTGAACAAGTGTGTTTCCCAAAATGTCTAAGCTTTAATCTTCCTTTAATTACAAAGTTTCAGCTCTGGGTATGTTTGCTTTGTGAGAAAGAAACCTGCATTTTCAAAAAGTGTTAGCTGCCTCTTTAATGCAAAAACAAGCAACCTGGTGTCCCGTGAAGGGCATTTTCTCTAGCTGGTATCTGGCAAATTCCTGCCCTCTCTTTGAACACATGTGACAAGCAGCGCTTTGACTCTCAGGCCAAATATCACTGATCAAACAGCTATGTTTGGTGTCAGCTAAAGGGAGACAACTAGGTTAGTCATATGGGGGGCACTGACCTCCGAGAAGTATGTTTAGCTAGGAAACCAACACATGCACTGTACATACTGCAGCCTTATTTTGCACTTGTAAAGTCATACTTGTATTTTGTGTTTACATATAAACTGAAGAGTAAGATGGTGGCAGCTGCCTCCAAAAAGGCATTGGAGTGTAAAAAGGTGTCACTGAGTATCCAGCATCCAGCCCATCATTGCATTCAAACAAAAGATCTCAGCTAAAACACTGTCATTAGCTGCTGTCTCAACCCCTTACTTGTCTGCCCACACAGTAAAGTCCCCTGTAAGATCTATTGAGCAAACAACTGACAGATGCTATTTAAGCTTGTAGAGCCCCTAAAAATACATTAGTGCCCGGGGCAGTGATTTTGTAACTCTGCTGATGGGAGCTTTGAGCGAGTGATCCCACTGAACATGTCCATCAATAAGAGCAACAGCATTTGTAACATGAGGACGTGGCTTAGTTATGCCCCATCAGTCACAGTGAATGTAAACTATTTGTGTCTCGAAGCATTATCTACTGCTTTCTCTGACTTTGTGGGGTGTCTGTGGTGCTCTCAGGGTGCCTGTGGTGGTCAAAGTTCAACAAGAAGCTCCTAGATGATTCTTTGCCCTTTCAAAGACACTGGATGTTTCTTGATGAGTGGTACGAGCAGGTAGGTATGATGGAACTGATCCCAATTCACACCTCAGTCTTCAGGTAAAGATTTTTCTAACCTTTCCTGAGGGAAATAAACATTTGCATTCCTGTGCTTCGTGTGTTAATAGAGATTAAGTCTAATTCAAGCCTGCGTGTCAGACGGCAATTCAGGTAGTTCATACCATACATACCTGTACTATTGTGTTGCTCTCAAAGGGCATCTCCCTCAGCCCTTTGAGCTTGGCTGAGGACAGATGACATTTCTTCAGAACATTGTTATTATGGTGGCCCTGGAGAGCTTCAAAAGCGACAAGCAAGTCTTAATGCCCTACCACTGTCTGCTAAGCTTCAAAGAACTTAATGTCACTTAGTTTAATCAAGGTATGGGATCAAAAGAAAGAGGAGTTGTCGAGTCCAGCCAGCAATTATGATAGAAATTCTTCCTATGGTGAAGAATGTTGTGGTCCTCAGTAAATCAGTAGAAATAGTTAACTTCTAAAGATGACAGAATCTAAATAAGTAGCTGTAACTGCTTCTTTCACAGCGTGAGTAGAGTTCATTTACTGTTCTTTCAAGTTTATAATCAAATCAGGTCAGGTTGGCATTTGACCTTGTTTTGGACCAGCATTTAGTGTGGGAGGCATTCATGCCAAGAGATATAACACAGACCTTCATTAAATGCACAGAAAATACAATCTGTATAAAAACGGAGGGAATTGCTATTTGTATTGGAGCCGGAAAGGAATGACATGGGTCTCATCAAGGTAAATCAGAAACAACAGTGGATTTCAATCACATGCCAGCGAAGGCCGAGAGTATGAAAGTTTCATTCCATCCAGTTGACCTCAGTTAGCAAGCAGTCAGAGCTTGATTCAGATAAAACTCTTCTTGACCTTAAATGGCACACGGTTGGCAGTGCTGGGCTCCCAACTTAAAAGGCTAATGCATTTCATACTTGTGACTAAATCTAAAGTTGTGAAAAAAGTAGGCACACTCTTCAGCTGCACAGCACACAAACATCTGCGTTTACATGATCCACACGGTTCAACTGCAGCCTGTGTATACCGGAATGGTTCACTTAATGTGATGGATAGGGCATAGAGAGCATAATTTGGCTTTTCAACTTATTTAACTGTCTGTTTAAGATTGACCGTTGCATTGTTTCACCTTTATAAATCAGGATAATTCAGTTCTGTGAATAATTAACAGCACAGTTGTGGAATCCAAAGTTTAGCTCATCTTTTGGCTGATTAAAATTAGTCACAAGTCTGAATTGTTTTGGAATAGAAGCCATATAGTTGTTGATTTTGTGACAGCTCAAGTACAGATGAGATTGACCATGATTTGAAGGGTTCTGAGGGTCCAACTGTCTTACAAAGTCTCAAAAGCTTTATATACATGTGCATAATAATGCTCTAAAGTTCTCCGTGGGTTCAAAGAGTTGCACCTGACCTGAAAATACCTCGTGTTTATCTTACCCAAAAACCAACATTGGACATTGATACACCTGAGCTCAAATGGGCCTTAGAAAATGGGACCAAATTTTAAAAGAACCTGTGGTTAGACTTCACTCTCCAGCATGTGCACCCGATGCATTGCCAAAAATTTGTTTCAAGTCCTTGCACAAAACACAATCTTCCAGAATATAAACACGAGTTCTGCTGATGTGTGCATGTCTTGTTTACGGGTGTACTGATCAAAATGTTCTGCAGAGGTCCAATGAAAACTGAGAGGAAACCAGTAGCAATAGAACCAGATGCAACTCTGAACCAAGGTAGGCTACAAGTCTGGCATCATTATGTCAAGTGGGAGCAGATTTAACCCAGACCTTTTCTGCATAACAGAAATCCTCAGAACTATAAAAAAAACCTTACTTTACTCAGATAACCAGCAATTTTGCTGATTTTATGTGTGAATGCTCTCTGGCTAAAGATGTGCTAATACTCAAAATGCATGCCTTTGAGTTGGATGCACTTATCTCTCATTAAAACCTCCACCATCACACACAATCAGCAAACCACTAAGCATCACTTGTGCTGTTTCTGCACCGAGCTGAAAATCAGTGCGTGACGACCCGGGAGTGTGTTTCTTTAAGAATGTAAGGTGGGTGAGCCCCTTTTCCTGACGCACGCCTGGTATGCAAACATAAATTTAGCAGCAACGTGTTTGCTGGTGGAACAAAATATCTGGAAGCGACCGTGAAGTGTCATGCCGTCTCCGCCACTTTTTTTGGCTGACTTTGTCTCATTTGTGACTCAGTAAACCGGAGCCGGGGCGCAGCACAGAGAGAGAGAGGAGAGTGGAGCAGACCTCTTTCTCCCTGAGTGACTGGAGTGGAGAGAGGCTGGGGGACAGGCAGCCAGTGGGCGAGCAATCACAGTTGTCTCTCTACACTTTGCAATCACTTTGAATTTGTCAGCGTCAGAGATGACAGGAGGCTGTTTGTGGACGGTCGGACTGGTTCTCCTCGCTGTTTGTGTGAAGGTAAGCTGATTCATTTACTGATCCTGTAACATCTATAACATGAGAGGCGCGTCTCTGCTGTCTGATGCGTTTGTGAAGTTGACGCACCACCAAGCTGATATAATTAAACGCATTTATTTCCTAATTTACTTTATTTATTTCTTATAGGGAAAGAGAAAAAACCCACTTCAGTCGTTTATCCTATTTCTAAAAAAACAACAAGGGCTCAGCCTTGCTTATCTGACATATTTTATCATAATAATAATAAAATAGCACATTACTTGGTAATGGTTTAAATATTAGCATGGCACTGAAATTGCAAGTATTTCCAGGAAACTCGCATAAATAGACCTCAGATCATTTTCTAAGAATCATTCATTTCTATTTTGGACTTAAAGAAGAGTTCATCATCCTCCAGTGATGCTGGAGAACCAAGGATGAGAGAAAGATGTTAAGATATAGTGTGGAAAACCAGGGATTGATGGTGATAGAAAGGAACAGCTGGTAATAATGTGTCAATAAATAAGGAATGATAATCAGGAAATTGAGAGAGGATGGACCAGTTTGAATATAGTCTGACAATATGTGATCAGATGAGGGATATAATTTGCTCTGTGTCGCAACTGCTTTGAAATTTAATAGGGAGAGGACAGGTCATCTTTTGAAAGGTCATACCTTATCAGCCTAGCATTGAACAAACTTCTAAAATCAGTACACTCAGCATGCACTAATCACCCCTGGAATAGTTGAACATGTTATCTTCTGCAGGCCTGTCATGTAAGGGCAGACGCACATACTGCATAACGCCACAAAGCAGTTGTTTGGCCTCCAGACAGATTTTAGGGCTCAAACAGAGGGGTGGGATGTCAGCATTTGTAAATGACCGCGACAGGTGCTAATAGCAGTTCAAGGTGATTTGGACCTCAGACACCCTGGCTGCCATGTAGCCCAGCTGAGCACGTCCACACTGTAATCAGTGAATGTCAGCGACAGAAAAGCGCTGGAGGCTTTGTAACTCTTTCCAGGCAACTGTCCAGTGCTATCCTGATTATGTTACAGTTCAAATATTGAGACCAAAATCAAGAAATGCCACATTAATCGTCTGTGTATGGGTACGAGCATCTGTGTTTGCAAGAAACAACACATTTCAGATGTTTGGAACATGTTGTTGGTTTTTTAGAAGGGTGTGTGTTTAATTCTCTTACATACACAAAATAGTCTGCGGTGAAAGTGCCATAGAAATTATTGAATTTAACTCGATGAGCTGTTTAGTTCTGCGTCCAAAATTGTCTGAAGTGGTACTCTCTCACGCTGACTTCTGTGTTAGTGGTAGCACTTTGCTTGTTTTGTGAAAAACTGTGAAATTACTCAGTAGGTATTTGCTCAAGTGGTCAAGTAGCTACCAACACATGACACGTTTTCCCTTCTGTGCAAGGAGTGACTGTGCAGCATGAGTCAGCACTGGTCATTTATCTCTACACACACACACACACACACACACACACACACACACACACACACACACACACACACACACACACACACACCAGAGTGACCCGGTGCTCTGCTTCAGAGACCGGGGATCAACAAGTGCTGCCTCCTGGGGTGTCTGCTATGCAGTGGCCTTTTCTTTTCATCTCCACTCTTGGGTCAGTGTCTCTGCATTACTGTTTGACAAAAGAATGAGACTCTATATTTGTGTGTATGGTTGTTGGAAGTTGTGCTGCGTGTGATTTGTGTGTGTGGGCCAAATGGCCTGTGGCTCCGACCCTAAATGGAATAGACCTTCCTTTGTGAGTGACATAATGACGTACCACGAGTGATTCTTGGAGGGTCTTGTTGCCTTCACACCATTCCCTTGATTTACGTAGCAAAGTGGAACCTTCCAGAAACTTTTTTTTCCATTTTGCTGGATGAGGATGTAAAGGTGGCTGTGTGCACAGGAGGCCGTGCCCTTTAAAGACACCAAGCATCTCTGGGCACTGAGGTTAGTGTCTGTAAATAATGATTTGGCACCTGCTAGTCCCATGGAGCAAAACAAGTCCCCTTTTTCCAACACAGATCAACATGGATATTCTGGTGAATACATTTTTAAATTCTTTTTTGGCACTTGCCTCTCATTGCTCTCAGTGCTTCTCATTGGTTTTGCACCAAGTATATGGTGAAAGTAGGTACTGATTCGATACCAATGTCTTCTTTTTCCAAAATATACTGTGTGCATCTGGTTAAGATGTGTGTATCCTAACATGAACAGACCATGTTGCACCTCTGCTGTGGTTTTTAGCTGAAGTCGCTTCCTGAGCTTCTCTTTTATCAAGCTTTGTTAAACATGTAATAAATATGTTCTGTCTATGCATTTTAAGACACTCCAATGGGTTGAATCAAAACTCAGTGTGTGCTCTGTTTAACTTTTTTTTCTCCAAAGCAGATCAACACAGATATTCTGCTGAATAAATTACCGTAACAAGCAAACAGACTGACAGTCATATCTCTTTTTAAGAAGATTACTTTGCCTTTGGGAATTATTGATGAACGACATGTTTTATGGTTTTCAACATGTCAATGGCGAGACAGTTTCCCTGCTTCGGTCTTCATCACAGTGTATGGCCACTCTTTAGTGCATGCCGTTCTTCTAATTATCCAGCTAGAATTCAAAAGGAAATTAGCCACAAAAGCAACAGATTCTGCTGTTTATTCAAGGAAATGGTCCCTCTCAGAGTCTGAATGCAGTGAGCAGAGTGAATTGAACTCCTCCGGACGGGGAAGCTTTGGGGTCTGATGGCAGGATTAAGTGGGGTCACAGCGTGCAAATGGTCCCAATGGAGCGTCCGTCAACAACATTTCTTGTTCTCCGAGACACGCTCCTCGGCTTGATCGCTTGATCATAAAAACCACAAACTATCCAATTAGTTTTCATGAGTGCCTTTGTTGTGGACGCAAGTGGAATGGGAAGTGAATTAATTTTGAGAGGGATTGGTCCCACTTGAGGAGTAAAGGAAAAGGCTTCAGAGAACATCTGGCCTGTGATGGATGGATGGAGCAAGTTTTTGGAGTGCGTTAACAAAACCAAGTGTTTTCAGTTACACTGCAAAAGCCTTCATACTCATCTCATTGTTCCCATCTGGCCTTAATCTGTGGAGTGAGACTGAGGGTTGCTTAGTGTGGAAGTGAGGAAGTGTGTGTGTATGTGTCTCAGGCCAAGGCCAAAATGCACTGGTACTTGTGTTTGCATAAATTGCCAATGTACCCACGAAATGTTTCACTTTTCAGGGAGTGCTGTTAGTGCTCCTGGCACAGTGGCAATGTTTCCTGTGTGTCCGGCTCAGGTGTGCCGAGATGCTGCTCTTCCAATCTTGGAAATCTAGAGAGCAGGCATTCATCCCTACAGAGCCAGGCCAAAAGGAAGTAGCCTCACACTGTTCTCAGTAGGCCAATGAAGAAAAGTAGTGCTGAACAGAACAAGAGATATCAGCTCCCAAAGAAAGTTCAGTTTCAAAAGTATTTGCAATAAACACGTAGCTAGGCTTGAGTCTAGAACTTATCTCCAATTTATGTTGTTTCTTTTACTTGAGCACAAAATCTCATGCCACCATTTTCTTCAGTACAAAGAAGCAAGATAAGTGAAATTAAAAAATCCCTAATCAGAGATGAGTATTTTTTTTTTTACTGAACAGATGAAATTATCTCAGTAGCAGTTCACACTGATAGGAGTATCTCTGATTTTGTAATTTTTAAAAGACTATTTCCCCTTTTTATGATAATGCATTGACTGTCACTTGCTCCTTGTGATGGAATATGACATTAGGGCTAGTTAGCTTTGGTTGACCATACTTTCAAAGAGTACCACACATTAATGCACGCACACATGTAAGCACTTATGCACACACCATGGGCGTTTTCATCAAGATGGGGTACAGTTATTTCAGCGCTGCGCACACCTACCAAGCACACCTTTCAACACCATGGACAGCACCTCCATAAGACGAAAAATTATGTTTTGTCTCCCAAATCCACCAAGTTATTTGTCAGTGTGCACAAGTCCAGGCTGCTGGCTCAATGGCCTACTGTGACACATTCTCTGCCAGCTTTTTAAAGAAAAAAGAAAAAATACTGATAGGTGCAAATCTTTTTGTATAAATCACTTTATAGGCTATAAGATAAAAAATAACTTACAACTTAAAAGCTTACATCTTCACAACACTTTGTCACAAGCTGGTTGCATGTTTACCAAGATTAAAACCTTGTTAATAGCAAAAACTAAGAGAAAGTTTCCTGAAGAAAGTTACCTTTACGGCAATTACTGGGTACATTACACATTGCATTCTTTCTCTTTTAGTTATTTTTTCTGGAGCTCTTAACTCCCAGAAAAAATAACACGCTTATGTGTGGTTGTCTTAATATGACCTTTTATATCAACATTTCAGCCGTGCACCACCGAAAATGTACTTCAGACATGTGGTGCATTTCTATTTTTATATTGTTTTAGGTAATGATGAATGGGACAGAACATAATAAAAGTCTATGTAAGTGTTGAAAGCAATTCTAATATGATATTATGAGAATTGTGGTAAAGACTTGGATGATTTGTTAATGAATGTTGAAAACCAGGACATTTTAGTGTTTTACAGATATTTGTTGGGATTCTGGACAGCCAGCTTGAAACCGGGACAATCCTGGACAAACTGGGATGTCTGGTCACCGTAAGTTAGCTTGATTTAGCATAAAGACTGAAAATAGGGAGAAACAGCTAGCTTGGCTCTGTGCCAAAGTACAAGGCAGCATGTCGAGCTGTAGGTGCTGGCAGCCAAATTTTCATACCTTTAGACAGGGCCAGGCTAGCTGTTTCCCCCTTGTTTCCAAGTCTCCAAATATTCTCTTCTAAAAAAAAAAAAAAGAAAGACAAAAAGAAAGAAAGAAGAGGAATTGTATTTTCTGAAATGTCAGACTTTGCAGGAAGCTTTTTTGCTTTCTGGTAAATATTTAAATCAAAAATAGATACCACTCTCAAATCTGTCCATTAAATGTAGCTGTAGCTACTTAGCTTAGCTTAGCATAAGGACTGTAAACAGAGGCCTAGCCTGGCTCAGTCCAAAATTAATAAACCAGGATTTAAAGCACACTAATTAACATATTGTATCTCATGTGTTTAGTCTGTACAAAAACCACAATTGCAAATTGTAGTGTGTGCTAAGCTAAGCTAACCTTTCCCTGGCACTAGTTTCATATTTAGCATACCGATATGAGAGCGGTGTTGATCTTCTCTTCTAACTCTCGGCAAGAAAGTGAACAAGTGTAATTCCAAAACTGCAAAACTAATTCTTTAACATCAGGAGTTGATGAACATGAACTAGACCATGTGCAAATTGAAAAGATGTGGAATGGAGAATAAGGCTTTGCAGTTTCCTCTGCAGAATCTTGTGGAATTTGATATTGTTGTTTGCCTTTCAATCACTTGATGCCGAGTTCTAATAACATGCTTTGACTGAGTGCCCAAAGCATCCTGTGCCAGTAAATGGCATAGCTCTCTGGAATCATGTTGCAGTGCTGTGCCAGAGTGTTTCCAAGAGCGTATGTTGCTCAGACTGCAATATCAAAATGTATAATGAGTTTTTGTGGTTTCATGTGGTTCTTAGGACATGGAAGATGTATTTTTGTGCCACACATACACTGCAAAACTTAAACTTTATATTAAGCTGCAGTCACGCATTGATAAAGAGCTGCCAGCAGATGGCAACATTACAGCAGAGGGACTTTTTGTGTCCAGTTCACAAGTGACAGATTCTGTAGCTCCCATGGCCATCACAGATAGTCGGCTCTATTGTGATTTTGCAGGTGGCTGCCCTCTGTCCCGTCTCCGTTTCCTCTGGAGCCCCTTGTGAATGTATTTGTTCCTTCATCATGAGGTTTATTTGTCATTGCGGAGCTTGAAAGCCGAGCCTCTGGCATCCTGTTCCTCTGATGAAACATCTTGGGCTCCATCTGTAGTGAGCCAACGTCCCCTCCATCAGGATGATTGAGCGTTGTTGTTTTATCCTGTTGTGTGTTCCTGGACGCCAGCTCAAACTTCATTTGCAGCAGCCGGGGCCCTCCGTGCATCATCTGGCCTCCACATTTTTCACACTGCCGATCTCAAAGCCGCAGAAACTTGCAGTCGAGCGACTCTGCCTTGGCTTAAGCACATGCGTCTAGTTCTGTCTGTTCCGTACTGGCCCGGCCTTGACCTCAGATCTGTCCCAGGGTGGGATTGCAGCAGGAGTGCCGGGGAGTGGTGCTAACGAGAGGGGAGAAGCAGCACTCATGGCCCCCTCGTGATGCCTAATTAGAGGGGAGGGCAGGTAGGAGGTGTGTGTGTTTGTCTGAGTGTTGAAACAGTCCTGGGGAGGATTGTCAGGAGAGAGGAAGAAGCCAGATTGGACACTGCAGAGGGAATGAGACAGGAAAGGAAGAGAGGAGGATAATAGAGGCAAAGAGGTCAAGAATGGTGGAGAAAAAGAGGAACAAGACAGAAGAGAGCATATGAGAAATGTGCAAGAAGATGGTTCGCTATTAGGCAAGTCAGGCTAGAGGACTGAAGGGAAAAATTAGGTCATAAGTATTCAAGGAATTGACGTGTTAATGTGACAAACAATGTGATGTACAAGTTCGAAGCCAAGTCCTTCACCAGATGTAGCACGTGAAAAAGAATAAAATTGAATAACATCTTTGTCAATGAGCAGGGTTAAATAAAATGCAGTAAAATAGAACAAAAACCATCACTGACTTGGAGAGGAAAAGGTGGAAGATGAGTGCCACGGTAGAGGACACAAAGGAAAATTAATGGAGTGATATTGATGTGGATTTAGGTGAAAGCAAGAGTAGAAGGGGACACACACACAGACACAATGATGTCTGCAGAAAGGGGGAAAAAAAGAGCAATATTGATGGAGTGAGAGTGGAAGAGTTGCATGAAGCATGCACATAGAGCCAAAGGCCAAGCAGAGGAAATGTAGAAGTAAGCCACTTGCATTAAGTGGGAAAAGTAAAAACAAATATCCAAATGTTGGATATTTGTTTTCTGGAGAGAGAAAATGGAGTTGCAGTAATTCCAGGTTCACTGACTGGTTGACAGGCATGAAAAACAAACATGAGACTGGCTATCTCTCACTGACCTCACTCCTTTGGGAGAGAGGGAGAAAAAGGAGATTGCATATGAGTGTTAGAAAGGTTAGGTATAGAGGGGAAAGAAAGGATGGATAGTTAAATCCACTGAAAGCATGATTGACTGAGGGGCAGCAATGCTTGTGTCTGACAGGGTCTCCACGGCCGGCTGCGGTGAATGTTTGCGAGGCTAATGATGCTTCCTGGGGTTCTCACATCTGCTTCCCTCCAGTGGCCACATGTGCTTTGAGTAAACGGTGCGCCGCCACGACTTAACACTGGAGATTCCATTACAAATGATCTGCTATTAGGATTACAGTGGATATGCGTACAGGAGCAGATTCATAAGCATGTAATCTGGCACACTTGCAAAGTGTCTGGTGTGTGGATCCTAGTGTGAACGAGCATGCTTCTGTGTCTCATGTAAATCTTTCCCATGTCCACCGATTCACATGTTTTTAGCATGTTAGCATGCCTTAGCAGACACTGTGTAAATACACAACTCAATGCTTTCTCTGACAATTTGTGCTACTTCCTCATTTCTTTTGTCAATGCCCTTTTAATCTGGTAGGAAAGGGTTGTATAAAAGTGGAATTTATTGAAATTCTTTCTCCCAATGGACATCTTCCCACAGCTTCCTGATCCACTATGGAGCCACTTTGTCAGTTTTACTGCACCACTTTCAGGCGAATTTTGCTCTCGTTTGCATGAAGTTGAATTTTCTTTTTGTTTTCAAGGTGCAGTGGTGGAAGAAGTATTCAGATCCTTAACTTAAAGCGGCCTTAATCAACATTTTTATATCATCATCACATCACTAAATGTAATGTGAATGGGGAAGCTCATTTTGAGAATCTTCACAGTCCACGGTTCCTCTTAACTCTATGGAGGATTTTAGCTTCTTTCAGTTCATTGTTTTGGATTAACAACCTGCAGCTTTACTGTTTTGTTTCACTTTCACTGTTTTCATCAGCTGCATTTCCGGCAGCAGAAGGCAGCTGTTATGGTGAAAAAGCTTTGATAAACCTACTGTACACTTTCTGCCCAGCAGCAAACAAAGTTTAGCAGCTCGCTGATGAACTTGGTGGAGCATTTAGCTGCTAAAGAGATGGATGTTTCTCTCAGAAGCTGGAAGACAGAGCTAAAAAGGAGGGTGAATATTGTTTGCTGGATGTATAAATAAGGAAGGATTTGCAAATGAGTCCACTGTGTGTGTGTGTGTGTGTGGTGTGACCAGGGGGGCCAGAGGTTCATCTGCCTTCTCTGTTCCCAGGCCTGCTCACAGGGATTACCTAGGCTACAGTGCCTTTTCTGAAATGCACTAATACACACCCACTCACACACAGTGGAGTGAGCAGTGACACAGCACAGATGTAGCGGTCGCAGAACAGACTCTCTGGCCCCTGTAAAGAGGCCTGGGTCTCCCTTTTGAGCAAGCCTCTGCCTGGGAAGTCTGTGTGGTCCTGGAGCATGTGTGTAAAGTATATCTTAAGTGTGTCTAGGTATTATTTGCGTGAGCGTGAGGGGGCGAGGTGGCAGGTGGGAGTTTGTGGGATGTTAAGCCAGCTTTACGTCGCATGAAAATATCCAGTGGAGCACAATTGTACTGTTTGGTTAAAGTTTTTTCAACCATAAAGGGGATTTCTGTTCCCTTCTGAAGAGAGTTATGAACTTGACTGTGAACT
The DNA here is from genome assembly GCF_963691925.1 of Scomber scombrus. NCBI lineage: Eukaryota > Metazoa > Chordata > Actinopteri > Scombriformes > Scombridae > Scomber > Scomber scombrus. The sequence continues at coordinate 15,687,313 of NC_084992.1, read as the reverse complement.
TTAAATGACCCACTTTTTTCCCAAAAAGCCTGTATAGTCTTGTTGTTTGTATGTTGTGCAATGATTGATGTTTGACCTCTGAAAATAATAAGCCCTGCGACAAAAATGCACCCGCAGGTTACCGTTGTTGTAGGTCATTGGCTTGGTTGACGGCCTTTGTCTCACCGTGGCCTTACATTTGAAGTACCACTGTGGAATTTTGTCCCAGCATACCTCTGCGGTGCGGTGACATCATCCACACTGCAGTCCTGCTCTGATCTCAGTGGGGGACATGTACCACGCGCAAAAAACGCCGTCTCATATGTGCCAAGCTTGTTTGAATCTGTCGTCCACTGGTCTTTGCCCCCGTGAATCCTCTCAGCACCTCCCTCCTCCCCCGCTGTCTCGCTGATGACAGGTATGCAGCTTGAAAAATATTTGGCAACCATGACCCGGAAAAGTGCACATTTGACATCGAACATGTCACTCACCCTTCATTTTCTCCACTCCTCCCTCACTGTAGCGAGACATAATGCTCTCTTAAATAAGCTCTTTTGTCTTATCAGTGCGGTTTCTTCTCTCATCTCAGCATGATTTGCTTCATAGCTGGAATAGTTGGGATTGTGGTGACCAGGTGGCCTGTGAAGCCACTTAGATGATATGACAGATACTGGAGTCAGCTCAGTATGAAAGATCCCAAACTGTGTGTTCAGATCATTTAAGATGCGTGTTGAGAGACAGGTGATAGGTGGACTGAATTAGTTGACAGCAGGGCAGGTGAGTTTGTCGTGCTCCATATTCCCATTACAATTATTAAAGAGTATCTAAACAAAAACTAGATACCAATACCCTGAAAACTGAGAAATATATCCTCTCTTAATTAAAAAAGAAAATATTGTCTGAAGCATACTGTCAGATTCTGGAAAGTAATTTGCCCCACATTCAGAATGTATGTAGGCCTGCAACAATGATTGCTTTTATTATTGATTAATGTCTTTATTATGTATTATAAAAGTATTATTTACGTAGTCTATAATGTCCAGAAAAGAAGGAAAATTGCCTGAAAACATTTCAGTGGTGAAACAACTTCTTACATATAATGTATTTACACAGCAAACAAGGAACCACGTCTCTTGTCCCAACCTCTACAAATCAAATCTGTGTTCCCTTCTCTGAAGCAATTAATTTTTTAGATGTCGTCCAACTAAAAGGAATCATCACAGATGAAGGATGACACAGTCAAGTGTATGTCAGTTCATTTGTGGACAAAAGCCTATGATATAATTTTAACTTATCAGAAATAGCTTTGGTTTCACATGATTTAAATGAAAAAGTGTAAAGAGTATAAGATCACCTCATCTCATTTCCTAAACCTGTTGACATTTTAAGTAACTTCAGGGGGAACATGGACCTGTTCATCTGTCACACTCAATATTTCATACACAGCTTACTCCAGGTGCAACTACATCCCATTACTGACTCAGTGGATTCTGATAAAACACAAGGAAATCTTGTAATTCAAAGGCAAAACAAGGCGATTTAACGCCTGAAGTGAACGGCATCATTCATCAAAGAGACTGACTTGCTTTGTTAATGCAGGAGGAACGAGGGAATGCATTTTGATTGACGCTAAGAGAAAACAGGGATGTTTTCATTGTGTGTGTGGATGAGTACAAAGAATGAGCAAGAGCCATTTTACGTGTGTCCTTTCAGTGCACCAGCGGCGGGGCAAGCTGGTGAAAGATGTGTGTGTGTGTCTGTGTGTCAGTGTGGGACAAGTGCGTTTGCTGACGTTGATTGGCAGGAGGGCGCCGCAGGAATGTGCCCGGCTGCAGCTCTCTCTGCGGGACAGGTACAAACCGCTCTATCATCGCATGAGAGAGTAATCGTTACGGGCAAATCATTACATGATCAGAGGGAACCAAGTCCGTGCCAAATATGCACAGCCCTCGAGAAGTTTGGGAACAGGAGGAGGAGGAAGTCAACAAAAGCAAAGCAATGATGGAGAGAAAGAATGTATGATTCACACAGGATCAAGATTTTTATGATTCTCTGTCCAACAGGAGAAGGAAAGGTGACTCACTGTTTTGGCAATAGCTAGGCCCATCAGTCTAATCTACATCAGAGTAATAATTGGAAAGGAAATCAGAAGCTTATTTGGAAAATTAGGAGGACATTACTGTTGCAGTCCATACTTAAATTACTCCAATCAAAAAATCTCAAACATGTTTAATTTTGGCTCACTCAATTTGAAATCTGTTGCCCAAGTGAAAAAAAATAATGTACTTACTGTATTTAAAAAGCATTAAAATTTTGAAAAGTATGTTGTGAGTACATTTATATAAATGTCTACCTTTTTTAATTAGAGATAATGTGAAGTTAATGTTGGGAAAAATATCTATAGTTATCTGACTCTAAGAGCATTGTATGCCTGTAGGAGCATTAAGCTCAACTTCAACCTTGTGATCTACAAGAAGTAGTGCTGCACCTGTTATGCAACAACAGAAAAATCTACAAGTCCCCATCTTGTGTAAGAGATGTTATTCTACATTTAGTACATATTCTACCTTGGCGATTAAACATTTACCCACAGAATGTGATGACTAACATCCTGATTGTATCTGATCTCCAGTCTTTACTCACACTTTATTAAAGGAGTAGAAAAGCATCTGTTGAACTCAGGTTATGGTCCATTGATCTGTGTCTCTCAAACTTCCTGCTCGTCTGTTAACCATGATGATGGTCAAGCAGGAGAAAACTTAGTAGCATTGCTAGAAAAATGAAAGCTTCTGCACTTTCGCCCAGAACTTGAAAAATTTACTTAAAATTGACTGTACGGTTGAACCCTGTACAGTACACTTGCCCATATGCAATAAGAAATACATCATTTTGCACACTCCAGCTTGGTCTTGGTCATGAGTTTATAAATGCCTCTGTAAATGTCTTGCACTTTTAGCTTGACATTTTCCTACATTTGCTGCATGAATTAGCCTTTTAAACATGTGTGTCTTGAACTGCGACAAAGGCTCTGCAGAATGCTGAGAGAAGACAAACAGGCTCGTGTGTCCAGAAGAGGTGACATAAAACTTTCATCATGCAAACTGGAATAAATCCACAAAAGTGGGCGAGCACACATGTTAGTCAGCAGCCAGATTTGCGACAGTTGGTCGATCAATCAGCTCAGCATTCTGTCTGAGAGTATTATAGTTGCACTTAAATATAGTTGGCAAAGAGTCTTTTATGCACAACAGCTTAAGAATTTATTGCATTTGCCCAAAGCTAACAAAATGCCAGTCTCTCACCTCATATTGAGTAATGCTCACTCACCCAGTGTTAATATTACAATATGTGGTTGTAATTGCAGCGGCTAATCTATGCTGACAACAAATATTTTTGCTGGGGGAATATTTTCCTTGAAACCAGACTGAGCTTGCAGACTGGTAATTTACACAACAGATGTGGAGTTGGGCAATGCTAACAAAACATTTAGGTTTACAGACTACTGTGATACTGAATGACTACTATTCAGGTGTTTCAACATAGTCGGCGTAATTGATTATTCTCAAGTTATGATAAAGTGTGACACCTTTAATAAATCAAAGCATATATAGTGGAGGTATTAAGTTGTTTGCATGTGGCATGTGCTGCTGTGCGCAGGTGTGTCAGGCAGACACACCGCCTTAAGGTGCAGCGGAGGATGTTAGGTTCATGTTCAACAATGTGTGCCAAAACTGTCTCGCTCATCTCTAACATTTTTTTCCTTTTATCTGTGCAACCATCTGTGTCTGTAATGCAACCTTAGGAGATTCTTGCTCCAACATGCCACCGTCTTTGGGATCACTCTGAAAGTAAATATGCAAGTGTGAATTTACATGTCTACTGTATCTTTTCAGTTTATTGTCTTCTTTTTTTTGATTTATGTCTGCCTTTGTTTGTGCTTATTAAGAAAGCCCAGGATGCTGCGTAACGACATATTAGTGTCGTAAATCCTGGTTTCATTTCCTCATAGTAGTTTAGAATTTGCTCCTCAATGCTTGACATCTCAGTGCCCACCGGCTGACTCACTCAGCTCTTGCTGAGCCCTGCCCCTGGGATCTGGAGGTTCATCCCCAGCCTCTCCCTTTCCTGGCTCTAACCTACTGCAGCTCTCAGGCTTCCTGCTCCTGGGCGGTTGAACTCTGAGTGTATAACAGAGAAAAGAGGGTGACAGATGACCAATGCATATATGTGCATAGGGCATAGGTGCATGTGCACACCCTGCAGTGACTCCACCCTGTACGTTACCTCTTCCTTTGCAATGTTGTGCAGGGCGATGGTGTGAGCTTTTCACACAGCTGGAGCAGGGCCACTGAGGGCAAGACAATTTCCTCCGCCACAGAGAGAGAGAAAAAGGCAGATAAATAGAATTAAGGTAGTAGTTTGCCCAGAGGTAAGCACATTCTCATGTCAAGTTTTTTATTTCAAGGACGGTGGGAAAATTGGTGTAAGCATTCCTGCTTATTTACACCTGGCACCTCAATCTAGTGTGGGTGCATTCGTACAGTGATTTCTGTGCATCTCAACAAACTTTACATCCTAATTTCAGGATGGTATCTGATTGGCGCCGTACCCCCTACGTGCCTTGAACTAGTTATTGACAGTTTCCAACTGTTCGGATAAATTTGGAAGGATATTTCCCTGCTTTTATGTGATGATCCAGGGCAAAGGATGGATTGTTTTTCTTTCCGCTGTTGTAATCCAGGTTAATACAGAGGCTTGGCCAGATAGATCCCTAATTTAACACTGCAAATGAACCCACTGATCACTTACACACATGCACATGATGGCAAAACTTCCCTGTAGGTCAGACTTTGTGACCGCCGATCAGTGCCTGACTGTTGGATCCAGTACTGTGGCTGTTATTGTACACAAAAAGCCTGTTTGGCTCTTGGACCCACAGTGAACTTGCATGCCCCAGTTATCTGGATGACGCAAGTGAATCAGGGCAGATCCACCACTTGTGTCATTAATTTCAGGCACACCCAGCTGTTGTCATAATTCTGCTGTTTGCATGGCCTTTTGGGCTCCCATCCTCTCTGATTTCTTCACTAACACTTGCTCAACTGCTTAGTGGCAATAATCATCTTCTTTTTCTGTGAGATGGGCCCTGTACTCTGCTCCACAAGGCTCACCGTCGTCACACAGCAGCACTTATACTGTAATGCAGTACTGAAATAAAATAAGCTTCCCAGAGTAATAAGAACTTAAATGTATTTAAAAACCAGAGTCATAAAATATTGCAGCTTATGGTGTCAAACTCACCCCAAACCTTATTAAGGTTTTTTAATCAAATGGAAAACATGTCATTACGCTCTCATTTTATTGAGCTCTTAGTCCTAAAGAGAAGTGACCACTCAGCATGAGTTTTAAATGAGTTTTTTCACCCCATAATGGGTTCATTTCCATTTCTCTTAATTGATAGAAGTAGACATGAGTAGAGATGTAGGAAAGTTTTAAAGAACAATATTATATTATTATCATATTATATAATAATGTCATATTTTAAAATGTACTTAGTTAATACCAAGTACAGATGCTGAACAGGCATCTGTGATACGGCAGAGGGGATAACAAACGTTAGCAGGCAGCTGACATCTTGGCACTTGAGTTTGATTTTGTTTTAGTCTTCTGATAAAAATTATAGTAATTTTAGTCTTATTTTAGTCATTTGATGATTGTTAGTTTTAGTCAACATAAACTAAGGGCATCTTCGTCTAGTTTTTCCCTGTGAAATGTAATTTTCAGTGTTTGTGGCTATAGTTGGTGCCATCTTTGTGGACAATTACTGTAATTACAAGTTTCATTTTCATCTGTTGCAGTTAGCAGAAGATGCACTTACGAACTTGATTATACCAGACTAGAAGTTCACATGGTGCTCATGTCATTCAGAATAGTCTCCTCACTAAATATATATAATTCCCAAAGTCTGGCTGTTTGAACTGAGCCACTTACTCGCTGTCATTGTTTTTATTATTCTATTATTGCCGCAGTCTATCAAGCATCTACATCAATCCTGTACTTAATCCTATTCATAAACTTTTAACACGAAAGACCAACTGAAAGTAACGTTAGCATTAGCATTATTCACTTCATGATGTTTCAATAATGTTAGCTTACCTCTTTATAAATGTCAGTGTCCTGCCTTGCATGTTTTTTGTGGTTTGTCCCAGCTGTTTCGTTGCTTTATTGTTTAATTTTCAGTGGGACTGTGGAAGCTTTTAGTCCATAAATCTGTTTTCATCCAACAACCGGTAACGTTAGCTCACAAACTGTATAGCAGAGACTGAAATGTGAGATCCTGCTCATATTGCAACAGGAAAAGCACTTAAATCCTCTGACGAACAGATGGTTACTGTTCTACCTGTCATCTACAAAAAAACAGATGTAGTTCTAGTCGCAGTTGTGATTCGGAAAAGAGTCCGAAATTTACATAACAAAAAGTCAAAAGTGGGAAAGGCAATGAAACCCATTCCTCTTCCATCATCTCGGTAGCTGGCGACACTCCTGTCACTCACAATACACCCAACCGGCCCAGCACATGTCTTTACTTCCGTGTCCTTTCCATGACCCATAATTCCCTTCTTCCTGCCCACCTAACTCTTAAAGATTAACAGAGTGCTCACTACCTGTCCACCTGCTAGAGGCATCACATTTACGGGCACCAGGGTAATCTCAGGGGTCCAGTTGGTTTTCTAATCCTTGGAAACAGACATAGAGAACTGGGCCAAGGGCAGGCTGTTCAATTTCCAAGTGGCTCTGTTATTGGAACTACCATTGTTCAGCTTGGGAGGCCATTTGTATCACTATCATAATTTTCAGTGCCAAATGCAACTTATTTGGATATTGTGTTGTCTTGGCATTGTGACAATGATACACTTTGATGGTTTTACCTTGATCACAACTTGAATTTAAAGAAACAAACAAACAAGACAAAAAGCCTGGCTTGAGCTCTGATTTGTGGCAATAAAGATTTTTGTAGAGGTCGTGCTCTTGTTCCAGAGAACGCAGGGGTGTTTGGTAGCAGCACCTGATTGCTATAAAGCTGTACTTGAAGCTTTCATTGGTTTCATCTCCTCCCCCTTGGCTTGAGATATACCCCCAGGATCTCTCTGTGTCACCTGGATATCTGTAGCCAATGAAACCCACAGAAAGCCATCTCTGTTACACACGCCAGCAACAATGGAAGGCTGCTTGGACCACATTTTGAAGGTTTTGGTTGCAGAAGCAATTTTGGAGCTATCAGATTGAAACTCAAGAGGCCAGAGCAAGTCAATTCTGTCAGGAATTTCTAAGAGGGGTTTGAGCACCTTTTGAAAGCCACTTTTTTAATGTAAGAAAAAAAAGAAACCCTTTCATGGCTAGTGAATCTCTACCACAATGGAGCTGAAGATGCCACTATTAGGTTTTAAGAGTCTCAAATGTCTCCAGTATTTAAAGAAGTATGTCTTTACCTTTTGAGGTTGTCCTTAACAAAGCTACTCAGGTATTTAGGCGGCCTGAATGTCTTTGATAAGAAGTAATGTATTATATTTCCATAAGTAGATGAATTGTGTTTTGGTGTAATACTATTCCATTCATTTTAGAAGTACCGTTATCAGTTCTGTGACTGTGTACGGTCCAAAACTGGACCTTCTGAGTTTCAGCTTTTAGGATCTGGTAGCTACATCTCCCGCATGTGCATTTGTACTGTACTGTGTTAACTTCAGATTTTTCCACTTCTGACTGCATGTACTATAAGAAACACAGGCTAAACTAAATGATTTATGTGATATCCTCCTGCCTTTTGTGTGTGTGTTAGCACTGTAAGCCGAGCATGATGTATCTCTCAAAACTGTATATTCTTACAGGATGGAGAGTGCAAAGTGTGCAAATGCACTGAAAACATAATGACATACCTGTTCCTCCTGACAATAAACCTTGATTCAGTGCCTTAGCTTGTGTAGATTCTAGCGCTGCTGAGAGACAGCTTCCAACCACTTGGCTGCTCTTAGGTTTCATGCCACCAGGGGTTTGCTCTTCACTTTGAAAGAATAACATGTATTATAGAAACTGAAGCCACAGCCAGAAGAGTTTTAAGAGACAGATCCCACATCTCATAGAGTGAAACTTACCTGCTGTAGCCAGCCAACCTGTCAAGTTTGTCCTATTTAAAATGGAACTGTAGTCACTCTTTGGGAAAGGCGTCAGTATTGTAATCCCATCAGTCTGTCTGCACTACTAGCTCAAAAGAAAAGCAGTAATATTCAAAACTTGAATTTTACTTATTCAGTCTTGAGTTTCTATCAGTTTAAGACACAATATGAAAAAACCCTAACATATCAACTAAATGTTAATTAGGGCCTAATGATTAAAGTTTACATAGTATAATAACACAGTTTAATATGATTCAAGCCTAACATTTTCTTTCTAAATTAAATTATGGTGAACTGCTCAACAGCCTGTCAGGTCAGTCTGCCCCAGAGTTAGGATGTGAGGGAGTCAGAGAAGAAACTGGTTGCTAAGAAGGAAGATTTATGAATTAATCTTGGTTTCACCCAAGCCAAGATGAGCTAGGTCCAAATTATAGTCAGTTGTAGGGGGTCTGGCTCTGTCCACAGATAAAAATAAAAAAACAAAAACAATTTTTTTGTAAGATAAAGATAACATTCTAACAACTTCCCTTTCAGCAAGCTAGTGGCTGCACCCAGACCATGGGATGATGAAAAAAATCGCAGTTCAAATCCATTTATGATAAGCCTTATTTTACTAATGTTATATTACTACAGGACATAGCATTTATTTTTTTATCAGTGAGCATATTTATTTCACTTTTCTTGCTTGTCTGAGTACACAATGAGAAATTACAATGTGTGTTGTTGGTTTAATAAATATTGTAATGATAATTGCAACCACAGCACAGAAGCCCTCCATAAACCCAGCACGTCCATCCCAGAACAATACTAGTAGTTTCGGGGGCCTACCACACCAACTTCAACCTCTGGAAAAAATCATAGGGGAAACATTGGACTGGGTCTATTTTGGACCAGGTCTCAATATCCTTAGGTCCCGTTTGGATTAGGTGTCTTTTTCACCTTGTCGATTTCCACTGGATGTTTGTGGATCGGGTCCATGAAGACCTCTATGAACTTCCCGGCTCCAGTCTGAACATGTGCAATGAAGTTAAGGTAGCCATAGTCTCTGTGTAGCCTTGGTTTAAGGTTAGTTCATGTGTAAAAAGGCCTATTTTGAAAAAGCTTGAACGTAAGAAATCCACAAAGATTGAGTATCTTGCTTATAAATACATACTGTAAATATATAAAAAATCTTTTTGTAAAATGTTGATTAGCCATAATGTTTTCGTCTTTTGTCTTCCCATTGTATAAATGGTGTTTGCAAGAGACTCTTCTGTGTGAGCCTTTTGTGAGTTTTTACTCGCTTGTTTCTGAAAGGGGAAGGACAGGGAGAGGGAGGCGTCCAGTGATTCTTCAGCGAGCTTGTACTGTAGCTGTGCCCGGCAGTGCCAAACCCTGCTCCCTACTGAGATGACCCTGGCACACGCTCCAGCTGTGCAAACACAGCCGCATTGCTGAACACACATTCACGTTCAAGCTGAGCCAAATCCAATTATTTGCCTTGCCTTGAGACTCTTTTTTAAATGTTTCATTTCAGTAGCACATATTCAGCCACCTTCCTCAGAACATTTGAGCTGGGCTGCCAGGTTGAACAAGACTGACAAACGCACCACTGTGGGTTCTTTTTCTTCTATATTTCTCTCATGTGAGCGTTCCCCAGCTTGTCAGCTTAATTTCTCACCCTTTTCTTCATTTTTCTTCCCAAAACTCCAGCATGACAGTAGGTATCCATTTTGTTTGAAGGAGAACCACCAAAGTCAACAGGGAGGGGATATGAGACACTCGATCGTCGGCCAGTCGACACAGACAGTGGGCCACAAAATGTTTTTGTCAGGAGGGTCCAGCCCATACAAACATAAGCACCCAGCCAGTTATATTACCTTCAATGACCTTTGTTGCTTCAGGTCATCCTAGCCTTTAAAAGGCCATTTAAGTTTAATATGCTTGGATCATAATTTTATAGTTTTGGCCATCATTCATATTGGTAATAATAACATAAAAGCAAATTACTTAAACATTGCTTTAAAAGTCAAATGGGGGAATGGAACATGAGCAGTCAAACAATCACATAATGTGTGAACAGCACCCCATGTTCGCCATACTTATTTCAATAAGAAAACAAAGGCGGATGGTTAAGCTATTACCCAAACAGCCCATTGTAGGCATCCGTCATAGTTTATAGATTGGCTTCCTGGTTCAACTTTGACATGTCTAACTTGCCATAGATGTGCACACACAGTTTTCCCGTGCATTGGTTATTTCTGAAACTTCAGATGGCTCACTTTTAGTCTGCCAAAACCAAAACAATGAGCTGAAAGACACTAAAACACTATGTATAACAATTCTCTGTGGATTAATCACTGCGAGCAACCCTGATAAGGGACCTCATGTTCCTTTCCTGTTGGACTACCCTGTAGCAAAGTCATCTGGACCTCAGCAATTACTTTGTGAGCACAGTATTATTATAACTGATAGAAATGATAGTCAAGACTTTCTAATAACTTGGAATTTTCCTTCAAATTATAAGTTTATAATCCTGTAATGTTGCCTTGCGGATTAATAGTTTCACTCTGAACGGCTCACAATCTGATTTTATAAACTTGGAAGCTGCAATGTCCCGCTGTGTAGCTGATGTTCATATGATCTGTTATCAGCGGACAAAAGGCTTCTCCCTACCTCTTTTCAGATGAACAAAGGCAGTAGAAGAAGAAAAGTACGGACTATCACGTTGCTGTCAGCTGGATGAGTAGAAAGACTGCTGGCTGCAGACATGAGTTGACATCTTAATGGCTGCAACCTTGATTCTGAGTCAAACTTTCTGTCCTCGGTTTCTTTTCCTCTTTCTCAAATGTTGAGTGGAGAGTATTACCACAAGTATCTGATTCCAGCTACAATGAAAATGATTAAATGCTCAATGTACTGACTGTCTTTGGTGCATTTCATACACCTGCTCTCTCCTCTGTACCAGATTAAGAACCAAGAAGAAACTTTTTGAAAATATGATAAAGAAAATCATTTTAAGAGGGAATGTTTTACTGTGTTGTCAGTGTCTGGGAAGCAGAAATAAGCCTAGAAGGAAACTTATTTTGTACACAGACCATTTATCAACCTATGTAGAAGTCACATTGCAGTAAATCTCCGTTCAAGGCCAGACACTTACAATTAGTCAAACACACAGAAGTTGTGTACACAGAAGAACAGCACTTACTTCAAGAATGCTGAGCAATTCTCCCCACATATTTGGAAACTGTCACTCTCACTGCACCATTGTTGGAACAAGTTAAGTGTTATCTTAACTGACAATAGTTTGTTTGGGAAAGAATTTCTTCAACAGTTTGGGATGAGATCAGTAACAGTAACACCCCAACGACAGAATCTTTCCATATCCGATGAACCGGCATGACCCCATAATATATATAAACTGACCGTAGTAGACAGGAGGAGAAGCTACTTTTGGCTCTGCTGTTGCTTTGGAGCTAAATGATTTTCCTGAGATAACCGAGTGCTTGTCTGCCCAGCCCTGATGCAAAAACAAACATAAATGATGCTGTCACTCAATGTCACTACGCCTATATGGGAAAGACTTGATTGTAAAGAAACAAAAGTTCCTGGAATTAACACATATGTTCACATGCACAGAGAAAATCTGAGGAAAGTGTAACACAATTAGCAGTTACATGCGCAAACATTGCAGAGAACCCCATAGGAATACCATTATAGACGCAAGGGAGTAAACTCTTAATAATTTACATGCACAGTCACAGTCACACATACAGTACATGAAGTTAGACAAACAGGGGCCCCTGTATTGGACTCACACATGGTGTCAAATAAATCTCCCATGGCATGTTTAACAGTTCCAATGGCGCCTCTGATCTGTCTCTTTAATACAAAGGGAATGTCAAGGGCGAAATGTGCCAAGCTTCCCTCCACCAGCTCACCCGCCCATCCACTCTGCGCACTCTCTCTCCTTCAAACGCCACTTTGGCTGTGTCCCAGATGTCAAGGACTTCATTCGTCAAACTGCTCCCTCTTGTCGGCAATTACACAAGTATGACAGGGATGTTTGAATAATTTTTCTTGATGGGCCATCATTGTCGCAAGTCTCAGCAATCTTCCTCCATTATCGCTGTCAACCACCGAGGCTCAAGACACTTGTTTTCTATGTGTCTATCTTTTTTTTTTTTTAGACTCTGGCATCATCTAGTTAGTCTTGATGGTAGATTGAGCAGCCTTGGAGAGATCTTTTTCTGCTCTTTTAGTTCACAGCGCATCTTTCAGGGTTGTTGTCTGTCAATCTTTTGTGATAATTGCACCCTCTGGAATTGCTTCGTATTGACAAGACAATGGATGCAGCACATTAAGCTGTCACATCATGTTGACTGTGTCATCGTAGACTAGTGGGGAATACATTGTTGTCTCTGATCTTTTGTGTGTCTCCGATATAGTTCCCTGGGGTGATTGTCATATATGAAGGGGCCCTAGACAAATCACTGGGTTTCCCCTGCTTGTCCGTCAGAGCAATGACGATGTTGTGGTTAGTTTGGCTGCAGGAAAATGTTGAGTCAAGTGGGGATGTCTGGGAGCGTCTGCCAGATGGAGACGAGTGCCCTTTTTAGAAAGTGAATCATTTTACTGTTAGTGTTTGTTCTGGTGCTGTAGGATTATCCGAACTTGACTGTTCATGGAAATGTGGCATTTTCTTGGCCAAAGTTGTCTGTATCTGAAAATATGGTGCTCTAAATGGCTCTCTAAATCCCCAAGATTGACATGTTAACATTAATGTTGGTGAAATTGCTCAGCAACTGTAAGAATCTATTACAAATAAATGATAACATGTGTAAAATTGCTCTTTTATGGCGATTTGCAATGATTCCAAGACCATAAATAGATGTAGACATGCTTTTAATTGGCAGTTTGCATATCGGTGCATCTGCCTACTCCACCTTGCCCGTAGACCAGTTAATGAAAAAGATTATAAATATGGATCATTAATTTTAGATTTATCACAAAATGTAGTGGTGTTGCCCTTACAGCAAATGCTGTTATAATGAAAGTTGTACTGCACTTTAAGTTTACAAAAAAAACATTAATTAGATCCATACCTAAGTCAGTATGTATGAAAAAACAAAAGTGAGGAAAGCAAGCACTTATGTAATAAACTTAATTATAGGTTTACCAGCCCAAATACCACAGTAGCAGAATGTATCATTCTGAGACTAAAGTGTATGAAGGCTTTTAAAAACTTGATCAGCAAACACATTCTCAAAGAAAATCTCTCTGAGCCATAATTTGACGATTTGAATTCTATAATTTATAAGCATGCTTCAGAGCTAAATCTCCAATTACAGCAACAGCTCTTGAGTGATGAGAGATGTGACCACTATCACACATACACACTGCACTGTAAAGAGAGAGCAATTGAATTTAAGGTTAGGTCCAAGTAAAAGGCGGAAAACTTTCTGGTAAACTTCCAAAATTCTTTCCACTTTGTGCCCAGTGTGCAGCTGGCGTACAGTAATGCAGAACACAATTGGAGATTGTGGATTATGGATCGGTGGGCCGGATAGTTAAAGATGCCACGCTACAGGCAGGGCAGCATTTCATTATTTGCATCGCTGCCAACCAGATGAGATCAGGGCTCGAGAATGCCACAGAATATGGAAATTAAGATTGTTCGATGGTCAGGCAACTCCACAAATTAGGGGCTTAATTTGGGAGCAGGCATGCAACAGCGATTCGGCAGTAACCGCAGACGGCGCTTTGGAGAGGACCGGGGCTTTCATGGCGCATGTTGCTGTCGACGAAAACAGTTTAGGAAACTCGGCGGAACAAATTTGTTGGCCCTTGCTGTGGTATGAGAATGGGGTCTTTGCATATTGTAATGTCTCTCTCACTTTACTATTAAAGAAATCCTTTTCAGTACCTTGCTTTACACCACCAAGGTTTAATTTGTTTGGCCTTCAGCGATGTGTGGCTGTGATTCAGGCCAACAGCTTGCCAGGCTTGTTCTCTGTCTATTTCAAAGAAAACAGGGATTACTGGATTGGTCTTCTGGGAGGTCTGGCATCAGCATCTGCATTCATTTTATGGAAGGATCCATGTTTGGGGCACTGTCAATCCCACACACACTTATGATGAGATGATATACTGAGTAAATGGGCAAAATGGAAGAAAATGAGCAGAATTGAGTGTGTTACTCAATTATTGACTACACCCACAAAAATGGCTAAAACAGAGAAAGTGTGAAAACCCACAGTAGAAGTATCATGTTGCGCTGATGGAACTGGGACACTAATTTAACTTTTATCGTATGTGTTTTAAAATATTTTATACACTACACATATTATAAACTATGAAATATCCCAAAGAGTCAAAAGAACTGCAAAAGGAGAAAACTGAAGTCCAGAAATATTTTATTCAAGATAACATTTCTGTTTATTTTTTAAAACTCTGATAGTAAGATGATTAATTTCACCTCCCAGGTTAGTATGAACTTGTTCATCTAATGAGGTGATGGAGTGATCTCAAACTGTTACTCCTACTCAGATCTTGATCAGATGTTTATTCTTGTGCATAGCTCAAATGTGCAGTTTAATTCCTAAATATTATGCTGATACTGATTAATTGGCGATGTATATTATACTGTATGTTATGTTAAACTGTAACATGACAACACTATTCAATTTCATGTTAAAATAGTTTTTTTTAATTCAATGGAAGATACAAATATTTAACTTCACCTCTCAAATGAAGGAGATCCTTGGAGAATCTCTAGGGCACCACGAAAAACCCCATATAAACTGTTATCATCAATCATCCAGTGACAGTCACCTTTATGTGTGAAATTACCCTGGTGTTTTGAATCAGTCGTGCAGCAGCAGCACACATGCACTGAACAGTGAACTCGTTGGCCTGCTACGTGTGGAACATTGTGCTGTAATTGTGCTACCCAGCTGTCAATTTTAGTCCCTCTGTGAATTGATATGATGAAGTAGGACAGATGTGTGTGTGTCTGTGTGTGTCTGTGTGTTTGTGTGTGTGTGTGGTTGTGAATGAAACTCTGAATTGAAATCCACTGCTTAGTTATGCTCTCTCAAACACGCCACTACACCATCCATCTTTGTAGCTGCTTTTGTTGTGGCGGGCGACCTTATGTTCACACACTCGCCACCACACACAGCTTCATTACCGATAGAAGTCAGCGGTCACAGTTACTTAACACCGCCGAACAGAGCCGCAGATGGGCCAATGAATCGATCAGACTAATGAGAAACTGGGAGGGAGAGCTGTCACACAGCTGCTGCAGACTCTGCTCTGTCCATGTCTGATGGTTGGACTGCAGCCAGTGTTGTGTTAATTTGATAGTATGCAGCGTTCACTCTCTCACTATGCAGCAGAGATGGTTTTCAGTGATGCTCTCATGCTCTCATGAGTGTATGTGTATGTGTGTGTGTGTATTGGACTAAATTGAAGTCTTTCATACTTGATTATACACTCATCTAGACCAAATATCATCCATGCTAGCAGCTAGGGCTGGGCGATTATGGCAAAAATCAAAATCACGATTAATTGAACTTTTAACCTCGATTAGATTTATGAACGGTTATCTCCACCCTTGATGAACAATTATGCATTTTCACAGTTTCTTTTGTTTTGTATTTTACACTGCTGCCCTCACACAACTATTTGTTTTATTTTGTGATATATATGTACCGTTCTATACATAATGTGCTGTAAATACTCAGTCTGGAAAATAGTATTTTTACATGGAATCTTTTGAATGTAATGCCAGATTTTGATTAATAAAGTTGAAAAAAAAAACTACAAAAAAAAAGTTCTTTCAAACACAACCAATGCTAACATTGCTAACATGCTAAGGAGATGCAATGTTGACCCTGTTTACCATCTTAAATTCGTGTCTTAGCATGCTAACATTTGCTAATGAGTACGAAACCCAAAGTACAGTTGAAGCTGATGGGAATGTAATTAGTAATTCAGGTGTTTGGTTATAAACCAATGGAAATTGGACAATTTTAAAATTTTACCTGACGATAGCACTGAATGAAAAGTCAAAAGTTATTACAGTTCATTCAGAGGGAGACATTAATGTCTCTACCAAATTTCATGGCAATACATTCAGTAGTTGTTGAGATTCTGAATTTCACTCAAAACCCCAAATGTCAAACTCATGGTGGCAATAGCAGAAATAGAGGAAAAGTCCCAGGATCTCCAGAGTCATTAGGATACGTCCATTAGATGTTTAGATATTTCACTGGATAAGTGGAAACCTGGACCTCATCGGAGAGTTGTTGTGCATAGGCCAATTGCAGAATCTTCCCAGCTGTGCTCATTAGGAGACTGGTCTCTCCATCAAGGATTATTCTCATTGGAAGAGCCAGACAAAACCATTTTGCTGAATGGCTCAAATTGCTGACAGACATGGCTTCTTTTGAATTTCTAATCAACTGGACTAATAAGATAGAGGTTGTATGAAGAACAGAAGTAAATATTCCTTCAATTTGTATTTCTTTGTTTGTTTTTGGATGCATGGTGCCCCCTTATGATTTTTATGTATCTCCACAATTTACTGTTATTCTTATTGTGCTTGTAGCTAATTTTATTTGCTGGGATTGATTGGATTGATTGTTTGTTTTGTTTTATACTGTTTGTTCTGTGACTTACTTTCCATTGATTTACTGTAATAAGTGGTCTGGTTTCATTATATTTTGTATATAATGAAGCCAGACATTGCAATCCCTCGAGCCTGCTAACTGGCATGGCTAAAAATATTGCTCGAAGGAGTTTTAAAGGAAAAAGTAAACTCTCCTCTCCAGTTACGTTTCATAGATACAATAGCTTTGACAGGTGAGATTTTCCCTTAGTAAATAAGACCTAAATTTGCCTTATTGCATTTATTACACAATATGTAATTTTATACATGTGTGCAATTTTAACTTGTTGCCGCAGTGCAGCAAATTGAATATCTTCATTTTCCTGATTAATGTATTCTGCTCAAATGTCCACAGATGAGCATGTGCTTGTATTCCTACTCAGATGGTTTTCTTGAAACCACCTCTCCCTGCCCCCAAATTGTAATTAATAACCTTTTTAGAAGCTGCTCTTGGTTGGAAATGACTCTAAATCATGGATTTAGTCAATCTGTTTTTGATTGATTTTGGGAAGCTAACTCTGTCTCCTCCAGTGAAAACGTGATTTGGTCATGATTGTCCACCCCTGTTTGCTTAAGTTTCACTCTCTTACATAACTTCCCCGCCTGCGTTACATGCTGGAATCAGCTATAACAAAGAGCCAAGGCCATCCGTCATGGGCAGAGGCAGTAGTAGGGAAAACAAGTGGCTTTTTTGTCTTTAAGTGGGTGTGATGGAAGATGCAAACTGGGTGGATTTCTTAAAGCAGGGCTATTATGTCAAAGCTGAATGCAGCCGAAGTCTCCCAGCTGCTTCTTCTTGTTTCACTTGTTGGAAAGAGAGCTTGGACCAACAAAGCTAGACGACAGCAGAATATTGAAAAGAATTTGGTGATTTATGACCCAAATCCATGTCAGTGCTTTTCAGTCCTTTTATTTAATCGTGATGAACTACTACATCTACCTACATCTGCATCATTCTATTTATTTTATTTGAAAGTTTAAGCAACATTACAGACTTGTATCTCATGTGCGCTCAGCTCTTGCTCTGTGTCTTCCCAACAATTGCACTTCATTAAACAGCATTTGGTTCAACACTCGAATCATGCTATTACATCCCCTCTGTGCTTTGTATAGAAACTGCTGCAGGAAAAGCTGGCGTGTTTGAGGAAATGACATGTGATGGGACCGGATGTGGTCTTCCCTCCACTGCTCCATAACTCTGCCCTCACTGACATCACTATGGGAACCCATGTGTGTTTCCTGCTGCTGGTGTACACTGTCAGAACCACATTTTTAGAAAGCCTGCTTTAAGTTGTTTTGACAGGAGCACAAATTTAGCAACATTTAAAATTTAGAATGACATTTTCTGCTTGCTTGTTTCTCTCCTTTCACCCAATAAAAAGGGACTAAAGCGGGACTTTGTAGTCTGGAAAACTTTCTGTTTCACATCTTTACCATTGTGCTGCTACACAAAAGAAGGATCCCTTTAACTTTCCAATCAAGGATTTCAGTCACATAACTACCACAGTGGGAGAAGCATGGAGAATCAATGAAGCGCAGTGGCTGTGGTATATCTATCCTATTA
The DNA here is from genome assembly GCF_963691925.1 of Scomber scombrus. Taxonomy (NCBI): domain Eukaryota; kingdom Metazoa; phylum Chordata; class Actinopteri; order Scombriformes; family Scombridae; genus Scomber; species Scomber scombrus. The sequence continues at coordinate 15,668,946 of NC_084992.1, read as the reverse complement.
AGAAAATACACTTTTGATTTTGTGGTTTTGCAGTATGTTCTGGTACTGGCGTTGTCACAGTGCTTGCATGCTGTTCTCCAAGCTGTCAGAGCACTTTTGAGTGCCTCATTAAAAACCTCCACATTAAATATAATAGCAGTCGTTACCTGAGCGGGAAAACCGCACCACGTCTGGTGTAGAGATTAATGTTAGCGCTAAAGCTATTTTTATATTGAGATGTCTCCCCGCTGGCTAATGGGATACAAAGGCCTCAGTGCTGGATTTCATAGTTCCATCTGTATTGTAAGCTGGGAGATGTTGGCTTTTGGGGTATCCTGCAACATTATTAGCTCCCCTCTAAAGTATAACCTTCATGATAAGTCTTGTGTGTGGTCAGCAGGTGGATTAAATTGTCTACTTAGCAGGACATAAGTTACTTGCTAATGTTGCACACTTGTACCGGTCAAGCACTCAAGTTGCAGTAAGTTTGTGGTCAGCTCAGGAGTGAAGAACTGTGATTTATTGTAAGGGCACAGCCGGTGTGAGCATTACAGTATTTGGTCTCTGTTTGTATTGCAGGCTGATATTTTGCGGTCAGAAGGGATTCTCGCAAAAGCCAGAGGACAGTAGAAGAAAAATTGCTGATGACAACTATGGTATAAAATGATCGATGATAACCTCTTTAGATGAGTTATCCTGTTGCATTCTGCAGAGAAACCATGTGACTCAGCCTGGTCAGTAAGGCAGTCAGCTCTCAGATACATTATCTTATTTTTGCTTGTTTCTTTTTAAAGCTGCTCTAATGAATATTTTTATATGAATACTGGATCAAGTGACTGAGCGTAATCTGTCGATTTTAGTAGCAAACCCTCTGCAGTTTTTCAGCCTGCAACTTTACCACTTAGATTCACTCTCACCACTCTCATCAAATTAGTTTCCACCCACAGCAGGCAGCTGTTTTCTGTGAGAAAATCTTTATAATAGCACTGTAGGCTACTTTACCACTACCACACTGTAGGCTACATGATCACTAAACAGCAGATAAAGTTAGTGACTAGCTGGTGAACATAATGGAGCATTTAATTGCCATAAAAGAACCAGATATTTCCATTATTACTGTTTAGGGATTCAACAACTACTTACAATCCTGTGTTTGGCCCTTGTTCTTTTCATGCTGTATCTTCACAAATGTCAATGAAATAGTTCACACCACTCATGGATACAAAAAATATATTTATTAAAAATGTTCTGGCAAAAACTATTATACATATTTACAAAGCCTGAAAAAGTGGCTTCATTTAAATTTTCAGTGATGGGGTCACACTGGCAGTATTAATGACAGACAGTAACTGTCAAGTCTGTAGGTTGTCAATGTTTTGCAGACTGCTTCCTGTCCGGTGATGACAGAAAGTCCTAAAGGAAGATAAAAGATAAACAGTCAGCAAAAACACACCCTGGTCAGAGTTTGATGTCATAGTATGTGGCAGGCTGAAGTCCAGCCATGAGTTGCAGCACTATATTGTACGTCACTTGCTTACGTTGGAGGCATGACTTGCTTGCGTCTTCAAGTGCCTTTTACTAACCCAGCACTGATAATAGTGGCCATATGAAATTTTTATTGCTCTGCTTTAACAGAGTAGTATTGGAGTAGTATTGCAACATATCCTCCATAATCAAAACCTCCTACTTTTCGTTAAATGTTTAGAGTCTGCAAATTTAGAATAACTGAAATTCTTTAACTGCTTTGTTTGATTTTGGCACATTACAATAAAAAGGGATTTTATAGTCCTTTGGATTTTATATTTCTTCCAACCCAAGAATCAGTATTAATGGATACACACTGCACAGTGTAAAATGTAGAAAATTTGCAAACATTAATAACACAAGTATTTTGCAGTATAACTGTAAAACAGTAGGTACCTGAATTTATTTGACTTTTGCAGCCATTTCTGTTACAAACAAAAATCAGTGTGAACTAATAGCTCTCACCTCTTTCTTCTCATTTGCTATCTTTAAGACGAAGGCAACAATATTCTCCCAGTTGTTTGTTTGTTTTTTTGTCCATTGTCATTCTCCTTATGTGCATCCTGCACCTCACAAAGGCCATCTCTGGAAGGTAAAAGTCTTTGGAGCTCCTCTTCCTCACACTTAGGTATTTGTGGGCTTCGTCACCTTTTGTGCATCTCCACTGGACAGATGGGAGGCTGTGATGTTCAGGTGAAATGATTGATTCCACTGCCATGGTGATTTGAAGAGCAGTAGCAAACCCGTCGTATCCGAATCTGCTCTGGCTTGTGTCTGCTGTTTTACAGTAGTGTACAGCCTGTCATACGTTGAGTGGAGTGAAGAAACTCTGCTGCCAAGCCAAGTGCACAATGGTCAAAGTCTTGTGTTTACTGAGGATGTTGACGCCATCAGCCCTCTTATCCTCACTGTCTCAAGTTTACAAGATCTCAAGGGCCCAATGGAGTTGCGTTTCCTCATATTATCTCTCTGACGTCTGTACGATCCTGTTGGATAATGACTCTAAATGGTAAAATCACATATGGTCACGTAGCTTGTCCTCATGACAATGAGGAAAATAATGAACTGTCTTCTCCTGTCTTGTATAACCCATATAAACCTGTTATAGCTAAATGGATAACCTTTTTTGGACTCAAAAGGCAGAGTCACTCACAACAGTTCGCAGACATGCTGCAATGTAGAGGACCAAACTGCACAATATGAACTGGTAAACAGAGGAAAGACATAATGCATTGGACTATTAGAGAGGTGCTCTATGAGTTCTTTGCCTCACTGTTGGAGCCCACGTTGAAATGAGAAAGCAGAGCCCAAAGACGCTCAACATCAGTCTGTTGTTCATCTTTATGTGAGGAAGTAAGTCCAAAGGCAATACACTTGTCTTAACTCTGTCATAGAGCGTCATCCTGCCCAGGGTGTATCCTGTAATCCAAAATGAAATAGTCACTGACTCACAACCACTTTTAAAAGGTTGTTATAGTGAACGTGTTAGCTAACAGTTGCCTATTTAAACATCCAGCAGGTACAGAGCAACATTTGCATTCATTTGGAGTTGATTTTGGTCAACTCATCAATTGAAGTTCAATCCACCGTTGCTAGTTGCACTCTTTATCTACCATTTGGTGCTATTAGTGTGCAGTAATTAGCTAATATTAGTATGCTAAGACACTTGACTATGTTTGTGACCATAATAAACATTATATCTGCTACATATTGGTGTTTTAGCATTATGAGAATGTTAGTATGCTTATGTTAGCAATAAACTCAAAAGAGTATGGCTGTAGAAAGAAACGAAATGCAGCACAGGTTAGCTGTTAGTTTGACCATTCACTGCTTTACCATCAGTATCTTGTGTCAATCCAGTCAATCTTCCCATAAAATGTATCTGAACAACGCCCCTCCCCCATCAATTAAATCTAACTTTCTCGACCATTTAGTTTCCTGCATTATATTCTGTACCAGTATCCTGTTTCAATGGCAAATACGTCAAATTGAACAAGCAGAATGCTCTGAAAGTGCTGTTTCATTGGGACTTTGAAGGGCTGTGTCAAAGAAGTGCTCATGCATCATTAGGAAGACATTAAAACATGGGAGTAACAGAGCATGAACGCAAGGGGATGTGATGACAGCGCCAGGAAAATTTTTCATTTTCATCATCAAAGGTAGAGCCCGCCCGACCAGAGGCTTCTCATTCCTCATGCTCTTCAAGATGAGTAGTGGTGGGAGTTGAGAAGGGCAGCAATGGAGACAAGTTAAGCTTCTTGCCACTCTTCTCCTCATACTCGCAGGACAGCCTGCACTTGGGAGATAGAGATCAGTAAATCAAGTTGAGAGGAATCTGGCAGAGTTGCTAGGAAGAAGGTATATCTTCAAAGTCTGTTTGAGGAGGAATGTTAAGATAACTAAATAATCCATCAGGAATCAGAGAATGTGATGAAAATGGTGTTTCAGTTTTTGTTTAAGTTTCCCAGAGAGTTTAGTCATGAGCTGGTGCAGTACAGGTATCCTGTGTGAACGGGTGAAGTGAAAATTGTAACCAGGAGTGTTTTTTTCCTCGTTTATGCAGAAGGGTGTCTTGTTGCCCAATGCATGCCATGACTCTGTCATGGCCTTTTTGACTCTTACCTTTATCAGTCACAATATCCTGGAGTAGCGGAGGCTTTAGTCTGTAATGAGAAAATATTAAGATAAGCGCATCATAATCCCGTAGTTTCTTCATGGTAAGCGGAAAAATCCTCTCACAGATCGATATGTGGGGGCCAGTAATGGATATGGTGGAAGCCCTCAGATAAGAAAAAAGGCCCCTTTTTTTCCAAGCTTATGAAAAGAGGAACAGTGAGGGAGAGGAAAAGAACGCCACAATGTTTCCTCTTCCAAAATGTGTTAAGTGAAAGCTCACATAAATCCCCTTGAAAGTGGATTAGCAAAAATATCTTTTCCTCTTAGGTTTCATTCAGACAGGAGCCAGTCTTGAAAAAGGGGTGTCCTTATTTAAACATTGGACGGAATCTTATTAATCAAAGGCAGCAGTGCACGAAACATAAGTCTAGGTTTTGGTCTACTGTAGAATGGTAAAAGTCACTCGCTTTTCACAGTTTCCACCCAAACAGTAGAAGCTGGCACAACGTTATAGGAAAACTCAATTATAATATCAGGTTGGTGTTATTACTGTTGATTATGTGCTTTTGAAGACCCGACTTGCCCCTAAGTTCACTTCCTCTCCTCTTCCCTGGTTGAGACGAGCTCTTTGAAATCTAACTCTTTTCGGAGGTTAATGAATCACTGGCCTGGTTCACTGCTATACTTTAACCCTTGCCCTTTGTCACATTGACACAAACATACACCCACATGATTTGAGCCTCACATGTGTAGTTTTGGAGACTGGGATGTCTGTTGGAGTTGGTTCTTTCAATTATGGGGCTCTGTTGAACCATGAGTGTGTGTTTTCTTAACCTTTGTCGTGTTCATTTCAAATAAACTCAAGCATCGCCTGAGTTAGTGCATGCTTGTACAAAACACACTCATTATCATAGAGGAAAGAGACTTCATGGTGTGAAAGCCTCCAACATTTCAAATAAGATAAATAAATAACAAACATTTCTCTGAATAATTATGTTCACAAGATGCAAATTAGTTAAAAGAATAATAATAATGATGAGGAAACATCTGAGTGAATCTGTAGACTTTTTACTGGCAAAGTATTTATTTGTATCCACTCCTGGCACTTGAGCACTTTTATGATTAAATTATGGCAACTTGGTATAAACCTGCTTTCATTTTTGGCCACTTGGGGGCAGCGCAACAATTTTTAAACACAACATTGACATGCTAACTTAAATAGTTTTTTTGGGTAACATGTTAGCAAGTAGTAGGCTATTTAGCTGCTAAATGCTCTACTCTGTTCACCACCTAGTCGCTAACTTTATCTGCTGTTTGTTAATTAGCAAGTTGCATACACTGACTTTATCAGTGCTTTTTTTTGTTGAAAACAGCCACCTGCTGTGCCAGGAAATTAAGTTCATGAAAGTAGTAAAAATAAACCAAAACTAAAGCAATGAACTGAGAAGCACGAAACAAGGAATTGCAAATAAAGGATGTTGTCAGTGCCCTCCAACCTTTTCCTTATATGATAGCATAACCCAATACTTGGAAATATTGAGTCCCATGTCAGTTCCTAATAATGTAGTTCTTTGGGGGTGTGCACGATGCTTGACGTTGGCACTGAACAGTCAGCTTGTTTTCTTAGGGAAACCAAGTTTGATAGATTCCTCTTTTAAGACTCCAGTAAGGGAGAGTTTAGCTGTCATGCACCATTAGCCTGTAGTTGAGTCTGGTTCCAGCATATCCCACGTCTTTAAGGAAGATGGATGCAAACTTCAAAATGACAAGAAAATGGTTGTCAGATTTGTCTGGTGTTAAGACACTAGAAGTGTGTGAGAAAATAATTTGGGAGGACGGGCGGCGAAAAATCTGTTGAGAAAGACACAATCAGCATTTCCATCTTAGCTGGGCCCCCATTTAGCCTTGAGCAAGGACATCTGGTCACTTAAGTGGTTTTCAGCACATCTTAGCTGACATACACAGACACACACACACACACACACACACACACACACACACACACAAACACACACACACACACACACACACACACACACACACACACACACACATATCAGCAAAGCTTCTATTAATGTCTGTATGCTTGACTTATGTTCGCTTTACCCCTGCCTTGTGGTTGTGCAACATTTTATTTCTCAGCATTGGTGGCAGAGAGGACACGCTTCAGTGCAACATTAGGCTCGTCAGCAGAGTTCTCATGTTCTATTCAGACATGCGATAGTAAGCTGTATTTTGATAAAAGTTTTTTCATATCACTTATTTGCTTTCCCATGCTAAATGTATGCATACTTTGGGATATATTTTTGAGGGGCCCTTAAACTGTTGAGACCATCTAAGAAATGTGAAATTGTTGCAGGCAATGTATTTTGCCAGTTTCTGAGTTTTTGCACTCATTCACCTCCTTTATGACTTGTAGACTCACGCATAGACCCACTTTGCAATTAGCTATTAATAATGATAAGTGTGGATTCAAATTTTTATCTTTTATTCTTCTTTCAGAAAATACATAAACCAAAATGTTATGTTGTACCCCAACAGCTGCCCCATGTGCAGATCCATACCCAACAAAAATGTGCCTTTACATCATGATGTTGGTCATCCGAGGAGGCTAATGCCCACATTTTACTGCAGTGACTTATGTGTTGTTACAAATGCCTCCACTGTATAAGTGACTGCAGCTAAGCAGCGCTGAGTGTAGGGCTTTAGACCAGATTTGATTTGTCTTATTTAAGAGTCCACTCCGTGGCTCTTTCCCACAGAAAGCTGGTGTGAGTTTTACAGCAGTTGCTTAGCAGCACTTTTTTTTTTTTTTGCCCCACAACTAAAAATCTTCAACCCCCCTACAATGTGAAGAACCTCAAGTACCCCAAACCCACATCCCCTTCTCTGCTTTGCTCTGCCTTGGCACAGTCCCAGGAGGCAGGCAGTTGACCGGGTCATTACAGGGTGTTTATGACCCACGGAGAGCAGCTGAAGGCCCGCGCTCCGTGCATCCTTGAGAATGCGGGCCCTGCTGTGTTGCTAATGGGCCCTATCCAAGATGCCCCTCATCCCCCACCCGTCTCCCTGAAGAGATGGGTTACTACGTCTTCTGATATCAGATCCCTTGCACTGAGAATTCCAGATCCCTCCATGATTCCCCTCATCAAGAGGGACGTGTGGTTGAAAACACAAACCAAAAGAAAAAACATAATATACTCAGTAAGTGACTGCAAACAGAAACAGACGTTTTTACTACGATTTACTTTACATTTTCCACAATCATTGTTGTTCTGGTGTAAAGTCGTGAAATAGATAAATTTGGTGAGAACACAATAAGGAGGTTGTTGCATTACTGTGCTCTGTATAGTGGTTCTTTTCGTCTTTTTATTTAATCCCATAAAGAAGAATCTTTAGAAAAAACACTCTCACAAAATGTATGGGTATTGTCATGACATGTATAGTCAGACAAGTGACCCATCGTTCATCCTCAGAAATAATCAGAAACACATTTAAAAAATTCTAGAAATGAGTTATGCACAAAATGCTCATCTGGCATGAAAACAATCAGGGTTCCAACAACTTCTTTAGATTTTCATAATATCATGGATTTAAACATGGCTCTGTGCTCTTCCTCGTTGCATATTTAATATGCATAAACCAACGACATAGTAGGTTATGTATTGTGTAACCACTTTTGAATGCAAAACTGTTTATACCTGTTTCAAAAAGCCACACTGGAGGGTAGGGCCTGCTGTCATAGCCTCCTCTGGCTGCATCATACTGGCTCCTTGATCTTTCTTTAGGAATGTTGTAGCTTTTACATATCTTCATAGTCATAACATAATGAACTGTACAACTGGGGGATAACAGTGCACACTCTCTTACAGTCCTTCCATAAAGGAATTCATAGTGTGGTGCTCTGTTGTACACAGGTAAAGTAGTTAAAGTGAGGAGAGCTTCAGAGAGATGTTCACACCTCCACGGACCTTGGCAATTACTGCATTAAGAGGGCATGATTGGTGGATTGTCTGTTTCCAAAAAGATACAGTAATTGTCAGGTGCAGGCTTTTTTAATCCTATGCCAGAAAGGTATGGTGTATGTTTACCTACAGGACGCTCATGACTGGATCTTTGTGTTTCAGGTTGCAGTGTGGGCCAATGATGGAGACGCAGTGTTCATCAGAGAGTACACTCTAATTCGACGAGACCACCTCCCTGAAGAGCCCCTTCATGACACCATCCAAAAACCAGAAGACCCAGTGAGTGCCTTTTCAGAAAAGTGTTATTTACGTTAATTATCACAGTGCTGAATTCCACCAGTGTGCTTTTCAGTTTTAGACTTAAACGTCATATTCCAACTTTCTTTTCTTTATAACGTCATGTCGTAAAAAATAAATGGAGATGTCAGATAAAAACAAAATCAGCCAATAAATCTGTTGCTGTGTGTTTACGTAACACGCCACACCAGAGGAGTGAAAAATCAGCCATATTACACCTCAGTAATGAATTCAAGTGAATGATGATCGTGGGACACTGGGAGTGGAGGTGTAATCTGACTGTAGGTTGACCCAGCTTGATGTGAAACAGGGCAGCACATGCAAACACATACTTTAGCACACACACACACACATGCACACACGTTTCATGTTCTAGGGTGGGGTGGCGTTTTTGCATCACATTACTCCCACTCTGTCATCACCTTTGATGAGACATTTGTCCTGGCCGCAGCAGTTTTCTTAAGCCAATCTCTCACCCAGATGTTTTATCTAATTGGTGGGAGGGAGGGGTGAGCTGCTGTTGTCACAGAAACTGACGTCTAGCTCGCCTATCTCATCATTCCTTTGTGATGGGATTGGTCCCGGCGCAATGTGAGCGGAATCTTTTAAAATTGATCAAAGGTGTTTGAGCGGTATTACATTATCGCTAACAGGAATCAATCTTGAGGTGAATGTTAATGTTGCACTTTTCTGTTTGCTGTTAGGACATTACATAATTGACTTGATCATACACATGTTAGATATGTGTGCATGTATGACCTCCTCAGTCAGGTGAAAGGTGAAAAGTCCCATTTACACACATCTCAACAGCTTCCACGCTTGAGTAAACGATCCTTTGACCTTAACATATAGAATATTCAGCAGCTTTCCACACTCTTTGAACACTGATCAAATATAGTGACATTTCTTTTGAAACAACATATCTGTTTGAACTCACCATCACACTTAAAAAGCAGGATTATGTGGGCTTATTTGAACATTCTCATGTGCATGATAGCCATACAGATCAGTGATGGGTAGAGGTCATTTTTAGGTTTAAGACAGGGTCAGAGATCATTCTGTTCCCACTTTCTTTCTTATTTAGTATAATAATTGTGTTAACTTTGCTCTACCTATATTATATTTGACAGTATATATGATTTTTCTCTGTTTTTTACATGTTGTTATTTCCCAAAGGCAGACTTAATGGAAAAAAACATTTAAAAAGTCCATTAGAAATGAGGAATTTAAATGCTATGGTACATACTCACAGTACTGCAGTTAGAAACCACAAACAGCTATCTTTACAGCATTTGGTTTTTATATTGTAACCGAGCAGCAATGTGATTTATGACGCACTGACCTCAACACATTTTTGAATTTGCATCAGCGAGTCATTTTCAAACCAAACATCACAAAATGAGTATTTATATCCACTACCACGTACTGTATTAATGCCATCCAAGCCTCAGTTGCTCTTCTTGAGTTTTATTAGAATGATATTGGTTACATCATTGTTGCCATCAACACACAGGTGCAAATAAGGTGCCTTGGTAGTGATACAACTTATTCATTAGAGAAATTGTTCAATATTTAATTTCAGTGGTCACTTTCTTTCTGAGATATAGATTTTTTTTAAAATGTTGGTTTGCCAAATATAAATATTGAGCCGAGTGGCAGTTAGCTTATCATAGCTTAGCATAAATGCTACAGACAGGGGCAAATAGCCATTTCTCACTCTGAAAATCTGCCATGCAACACCTCTGAAGCTTACTAACTCACAACATGTGCTTTTTCATTTTTTTAGTGTAAAAAGTTGTGACTTTAAGGGGAGGAATGTGCCGTAAGTATTTCAGCCAACGGCCCACTAAAGTGAATCTGCAGTCCTGTAGACAAGTCAGTCAAGTATTGAGTATTGCTACCAGAGCATTAGCATATGCCATGTAATTGCCTCTAAAACAACAAATTGTAATTTTTACATTAATGTTTGTGAATGGATTAAACAAACAATATTTAAAATATGAAGTTATGAGCTTTGGAGTTGTTGTTATGCTTATTTTTGGACTTCTCTGCTTCCTGTCTTTATGCTAATGTTGCTTCCTGGTTCTAGCTTCATATTTCATGATCAATTATTTAATCTAAAAAGAAAATAAATAAATGAATTTTTACATGTTTTGAAGTAAACCACTGCTATTGCCTGAACTATGTACCATTTAAAAAGGTATACCACTTCATTTGACCCTTGAAATTGTTGTAATCACTTTTTGTGAGGAGGAGAAATGTGTAACACTGTCAGCAAGTATTTAAAATGGGTACTGCAGAATATTGGAAAGAGTTGTTTCCCCTTGTCCTCCCTAGACTCAAAGCTCACATGGATTTTTAGGTCGGGTGGAATCTATCTCAGTTGATCCAGTTTGTTTACTTGCTTCCATGGCTGCAGCACGCTGTGTTTGTGTGCCAATGTTTCATGTCTGACAACCTGGGGTGTCGCAATAGGCGTCAACCAGATCTCACAGAAATACGTGAAATGACCACAACCTCTTAACATTGCATTACGTGGTAGTGGCACGTAATATGTTAAAATGATGTGCCAGCACCATGATCAGGTTGAATGGGCAGTGGGCTGAATCAGACAGGCCAAAACAAAAACAGACGTTCTGCACCAGAATGGAAATTTTAAAGGAGAACATACTGACTGCGGTATTATAGTCGGGGAAGCCAGTATTTCAACTTAGCATGTTTACTTAACCTCTGATAACATATCATGGTTATTTATTGAGTTAGTACAGTAAATATATTACACATTGGGCCTTAAGTTTCCCTTCCGTCTCTGTTGGACAGAAGCATGAGAGAAAACCGTTCTTTGATCTTTTTAAAAATGGTGCCATGATACAGAAAAGATGAAGGATACTGACAGTGTTGAGGATGTTTTTTTTTTTTTTTTTTTTAGATATTCAGGGTCAGAACTGAATTATTACTATTATCTCACATTCATCTGAATGACAGGACTTTTCCTTTTTAATTGAATATCACCGAGGCTTTCTTTTGCTACATGCATCATTCTTACATGCCTTCAAACGAGGAGCCTGCAGACTCCCAGGAGCCGCACTTGTGATTCCTTTCAGCATTCAGTCGATTTCGGTCTCTACTCGCCTGTAGCGCTGTTCTATGTTGGATCTTGGTTCAATATTAAGCTTGATTCGAAGCCAAGACAAACGCAGCTTAATTAGCAAAGCGACCCAGGAGGCGGATCTCAGACTCCAAAGTGTATTCGCTTTCTCTTGTTTAACTTTCATGAGTATGTGCCAGGGTCGGTTGGTGGGCAATAAAACTGACCTCCCCAGCACCCTTTACCCCGTCCCCCAAGAGGGGCACAGATGAATTGTTCTCTCTGAAGGAAAGTGTTTTTCCTGGCAGCCTCACCACGAGCTACTTCGATGGAATAGAGCAGTCTTATATAGCTAAGGCCTAACATACCTTTGTAAATTAACCAATATTTATTATGTGATGGCAAGCATGCCCTGTAGAGCTTCACCAGCATTCATAAACAAATATTAAGTATTAGGTTCCTGCATCAAAGTGTGCGGGGGGTCTGATGGCTGAAATGTTGGCAGCCGCGTCTGAGAAAGTCTTTTTTTCCTCTCTGTAACATGACTGAATGAGTAATCCTGTGAAGGTAAACACAAAAGCTGGTCATAAATCTAGCTACGTACAACGCTTGTTTGGCCATGAATGAATTTTTCCAGCATGTTAGTTTTGATTTGGTGCAGTTTTGAGACCTGCAACATGTAAAATATGTTTTTAAATAGTGACATCCTCTTTGTTTAAGTGTCAGATTTTATTTAAATAATGATGTAAACTGTTTAAGAAAATATCCACTGCAGCTGGAGTTTCAAAGTCGGTCTTCTAACAGCGATATACAGGTGGCGGCTACTACTCGACCTCTGGGTGATTGAGAGAGAAAAATTAAAGATAGCATAATGGAGAACAAGTATTCTCAACTTCTAAGCATTTCACATGACACATAGTCATTCAAATAATCTTTAAGATAAGAAGTATTGATCAATGCAGTTTAGATATGATGAAGCTTTTACCTAACTCCTTGGTTGCATCCCTGAACTTTACTTAAGATCTAATCACTACTTATATACCTAAAAAAGAAATGATGCATATCATATAGTAAAGGAAATGTACGCGACTCATGTAGAAGTATAACAGTAGAGACTTACAGAAGGACAGAGTGTTTATATTTAGTTCCTTTGCTCAGTAAAACCACCTTACTGATTGCTGCTCTGGGTCACATGCTGTGTTGTCCACACCAAAAACGGCCAGGATATTATGGGTTGAGACAGTCTAGTGGTTGGTAATGACAGTCATTAGTGCTCCACTCTGCAGCAATGACTTGAGGCCCAGTGTGAGGACACTTCCACTTTGCCAGTCTTTGCATGTTTGGTGGAATGGCGGTTATGTCCTCGTCCACTGTTGTTTTGTTTTCCTCACCTTTTCTCTCTCTCATCTTTTTACTTAATGTTGCGTTAGATGTCCCCCTCTCTCTCTCTCTCTCTGCTCCATTGTCTTTCTCATTTAAACACGTGCCAAGCAATTCAAGCCTTAATGTTTTTACATGCTCAATTGGACTTGAGGCAGCAACAGTCAGGGGAATTTTTCTCCTTTTAAAGAACCTTCAGGGTGATCAAGTGCCGAGACAGTTCCACCTTTTGGCAGGGTGTCATGGTTCGGAGTAATTGGGGTTGGGCGAGTGGGACCAAGGGCCAGTTTGGGTGGCAAGCAGGGAGTGCACTCGGTGGCCCGGGCAACAGCAGCTCGCAGAGAAGAGGCCCATCGCTCAGCTGCGCACTGCCTTGGCAGCTGTGTTTTGCATGTCGCGCCAGGTGGAAAGGGCAACAGTCTTGCACAATTAAACACTTCATTTGTCTTCATTAAAAGGATGGGTATGTTAGTTTTGGCAGTCGACAAGGATGTTTAGGCTCAAGTTTTTTCCACTACGTGCCGTTCCTCCTGGTGTTACACCGCACCGAGATAAAGCCTCCTGGGCTTTTCATGTTGTCATACTAGCTCACTTTTATTCAGTGAATATACCCCTTGCAGGCTTAAAGGTACCCTGTTTTTCTGTGAGTGTACAATCTCAGCAAAATGCATTGTTGTGCTAACAAACGCATTAAGTGAATTTTCTTCCTCATAAAACATAAAAAAAGAGGAAAAAATAATATTTCAAATTGTGCTTTGTTTACGCTCATGTTTACTTACTGACTTCCTCACTGCCTTTGTACATTACTACATTTGGTGGCACGTTACCACCACCAACTGTAGATCTATACACTAGTATGAAGCCATTAGCAGGATGTGAATTGCACAGTCTTTATTGCATGCACAATACAAGAAAACCCAGTCACTTATGGGCCCACAGTCACCCATAAAAACACGACTCCAAAGTGCTACTAGTGATCAAAAACTCAACAGGGTACCTTTAACTTAGATATGCTGCATGTCAGGTTATGTTCAAGATGTCACACACAAACATATAAAAATATAGACAAACAGAAAATTGTGTCATCAACTTTCCCATGGACTTTGTTGCACAGATATAAAGAAGTGAAAATCATCAAAAGGGGAAAAACAATGTGCTGATATCAATGATTTCCTCTTTTTAATTAACTTTTTCTAATTATAAAATATCAATAAGTTACTGCACATTCAGGCCCACTAAAAACATGCAGGGAAGTAGGGAAATATCCACTTGTATTGTGTCATGGACACATTTGAATTCATTCATACACCCACTGTTAATAAAAAGCACAATATGTCCCTATCAATGTCTTGTGAAATCATTGTTTTTGCTCATATTTAATCACTATCACAGTTGTTTTCTTTAGAGAGATCAGCGGCTTTGGATCTACCCACGTTGCATGCGATTGACTCGGCTGTTTATTAGAACCACTGCCTCTATGCGAAGCCAACCAAGCTGTAGTTGGATTGGAAAATCTCAGGGTGAAGCGACGAGTTAATAACTGCTTTTGTGATGCCAGTTAGCCATAGATGCCAGTGTTTGTTTATGCATTGCCAACTATCTGAAAGATACCCTGATGCTGCTGAGAGTTGTTTGCAAGACATTACAGTTGCATTACATTTGACATGAATTGTACGGTTTTAAAACAAGAAACAGAAAGGAAGAAGCAGGCGTGCAGTGAATTAGGAGACATTTGCCTTCCTGACTTGTGCGCTTTGGCTCGCTGACTGGTGTTTGGCACATGCGAGCGCTGTTTGGAGGCTTGGTCCCAGCGCTCTTCAAGAAAGTGCTGAGTGCTGGTGAATGTGGTGTAAAGCCACGTGGCTTTGGACTGAGGATCTTTCTCTCACCCCTGTGTTTGTTCCATCAACATATGTGTTCAGTAAAGCCTTGGCCCTCACGGTGCTACAGAGAATATCTCCCCTCTGCTTGATGTGGTCTCACATCAGTGCACTGTGGGTACTGGAGTGGTGCTGCTGAGGTAATACCACCAGGGACAAGACCTCACCACAACACCCACATAACAAATGTGGGTGTGTGTGAATGTACGCAGCCAGTAGTGTAGTAGTCTCTTGCTGGCTACTGTTGCACGCACACTCCCTTCTGCAGAACCTCATGTAATCCCATAGTTGTTTGTATTTGCATGCTGACATGTGCGTATACTGTGCTAGGAAATACGGGAATACATGTGTTTGTGATTTTTGCGCCTCTGCATTCAACACTATCACATGTCACTTTGCACATGCACAGCATCCAACACTATGTCTTTGATTAATGGGCAGAACCCCCTCCCTCATCATCCTCACACTCTTCTCTCCTCACCTTCAGCAGGATCTGCTGCTCCTCAGCGTGTGAAGGCACGCACACATTTTCTGGGCGAGTGATTGATTTCTAATTGTTTACATTTCAGGTCGCACTCCCTGTTGCAGATGTTTGTATTCTACTCCATGTTCGGCATGCGTTCGCACAGGCATGCGCAGACACAAACAGAGACACACTTGTACAATGGGGATATGTTGATGCCAAAAAGTTTCATCCAGGAATTTTTGGATGTCTTAGCTCTGGGTTTTGGCACTGCACATGCTAATTGCCTCCAAGTGGAGGCGATTGTTACTATTAAGCCTCTTGTTGTCTGGTTCTGCATGTGTGTGTGTGGCGCGTGGGAGTGATCATTCAGGGCTTTTGCCATGAATGCGGTTTAATTCTGGCTGGATAAGAGAGTAGTAAGAGAAATTCAATTTTGCTACAGTTTTCAAATAACAACGAAATTGCAGCCAAACAATAACATCTCAATCTAGCAAATTCTTACTCTGGATGGGAACTCCCACCCAGATTCTTGGAGTCTTGCTGTGAGAGATGTTTGCTCTGAAATAAAAATGTGCCTAGTTGTTTTCAAGTTTTTTTCCTCCACCTTGTGGTTTTTGACTTGAAATAAACTTACTAACTGCGGGGTGGCAGTAAATAACTTTAATAACCGCAGTAGCACTCCAATGTAAGCTTCTGTATGAGTTGTTCATAGTGGGCACTTGGCTCAGACAGACTGCAGTATATGTAGCCAATCTTCAGTGTAAGCAACAGTCTTATCCTGAGGTACGGCAGTAATTACCTGCTGCTGAAGGATCCCTGCCACCCATGCAGAGCAGATTTTAGGTTAACCGGTGGGCAAGGTGCAACTCAAAACAGATCCCTGTCTTTAATGTGGGATCTAATGGTTCTGTTTGGTGGTGGCTGGACATGTACAGCATAGTAGCAGAGCAAACACACATGTTTTTCCTACCCAGAAAGCCATGTCTTGTTCTGCTTTCTGTAATATTTGCTTGCTGTATCGGGCACTGCTTGGTGGTTTACTGGAAGAGGGAGTTGCAAATTAAAGTTTGCAGATTTGTTGATTCAGTAAGCCTCTTCTATCAAACTTGTGTCAGATACCTTTTTAAGCAAAGTTGCGAATGAAAACATAACTAAAAATGTGCCTAAAATGTACTGAAATATGGCACATAGGTTTTCACTGCCACTGCCACCAGTTATACTGTAACATTAACAACAACTTTTTCAACATGAGGTGTAGCAATGTGTCTTCTTTGCCTCATTCTGGTCTGCATGTAAATGCCACCTGAGGCCTTAGAGTAGAAAACACCCACTGCAACAACAGCATGTGAAAACTGCATTTGTAGTGGCAGTTTTTATGCCCCCATTGGACACAAGGGGCAACAATGAGTCCATTATTCACTCAAAAACACACAAAGGTAAGATTTATGCTTTATTGGAAATGTTTTGGGACAGAATGTTTTGGCTATACAAGTGAAAAGACTTGAAGGGTGAGGACTGACTGTCTGGTCTAGCAAATGTACATCTGGTTAACTTTCCCATCTTTGATGAAGAGCAGCACACAACCGCTTCCCTGAGCTCTTCTATGGGAAGCGGCTGGACAGTCACAGAAGAATCTGGGACTGTCTCCCACGCAAGGGATGAAGCAATCCTAAACAGGGGTGCAGTAGACTCAGGAATTCTGCAATGATCGTTTTATTTATCTGAGAATTAGCAGTGATGCTCATAGTGAGTTACTGGATCCAACAGGTGGTCATTTCAGTGGGTCCCAAGGAAATCAGTGTTTTTGACAAATTTTAGTGTTAAAATCATGTTTGATGTAATATGATTAGAATTATGAACACCGAAGCTGAAGTAAAGAGCAAGTCATATTACACAGAGAAATATTGGCTTTTTCTAGGTGAATAAATGCTAATGTGACTTATAAAAAGGGAAGCTAAAGGGCAACAAGAATGCTGAGCGTTCATGTTTCATCAGGACTAATTAATAACACAATCAAGCACATCTGGTTTAATCAGTAAAGAAGTTTAATAACACATACACAAAGGGCAACCATAGCAATTTGAGTTCCCTAAACTGTCCGTGTCTGTAATAACACACAAGATGAAAGTGGAGGGGAGTGGGTTGTCCTGTGGTAAAGTGGACGTGTCCTGGTGTAAAGTGCGTGTGAGGTGTAGGTCTATAAGACTGCTACCTGGTTTGCTGCTTCCTGTTTGGTGCTGGAGAGATAAATACATAGATGATAAGGAAGAGGTTTTTGACAGCAAGGCTTTTTTTAGTTTACTGGATCCTTTCAGAGTTTAATGCATATCTGTCTACATCACTGAATTAGTTAGCCTATTGCAGAATAAACAACAGCATTGTTACTATTATATTATGGATTTAATACATAAATTATTGTTGTAATTTACATTTCATTGTCTTCATTTGTCCAACAACATATTTTTTTTTGTTTTTCACATTTATCAACAACAATAACACATCCTGCACATTACGACAGCAAAAGCTATGTTTCTAAAATGTAATATAAAAGCAGTGGGGCTTGTCTGTGTGTAAGTTGTGTTCTCGAGGGATTTTAAATTTCGTATAGGCTGGTACTTAACTTGACATCTCTGGTTGCGCCGGACTTACAGCGTATTGAAAGGAGGTTCTGGTGTCCACAGTGAGAACGTGGTGGTCTCCCTCTGGTGCATGCTGAGAGCCCATCATTGAAAACTGGTGTGAGCGTAAACATGAGAAAATCAAGTCCATGAAATGGTATGTGTCCAGACCTACTGCAGGGCCACTCATACATACATACATACACACACACACACACACACACACACACACACACACACATAGACACATTCACAGACAGTGTTGGCTGTCTGGGAGCCCTGGGAGAGAATGTAATCTGTTCGCAAACCACAAAATTGAAAAATAACCCTGACGCTCTTCCAAGCTATAAGTGAACAGTGCTTGCAACACAAGAAGACATACTTAGAGTAAATCTTTATACAACACGGAGGTGAGCCTTTGACATCAAATTAGCATAATTTAAGGATCTCTTAGGCTGTAGCTGAAGTTTCATTCTGTCACACACTCACGCACACTGTAATCCTCTGCAGGGCATAAAGCAGTGATGCTTGCCAAATCTGCCAATTGTGCATTCTTGAGAGAGTTTTAAGGAGACTGTTTTAAATCTGTGTGCGGTTCTATAAACAGTATATAGACAGATAGATACAGTGTGATATATATTGTTAGTTAGTTAATCAATTTTATTTCAAACATAAAATAAAGAAACAGAACAAAACAGGATTAACAATGACATGAAATTCAGATTTTGTTGTCTAGTATCACACCTAGACATTTATTTTCATATACTCCTTCTATATTGACATTATCCAACATCACTTGTACTTATTTTGCAATTGTTAAAAAATACAGTACAAAAATATAATCCAATATCATGTTGTCACAGTACGGCCCTCTAAGGCTGCCACTGCTCTCCGTAATGTGTCAAAAGGACTAAAGCTGTTTCACCGATACCTGTATCTAGTTTACTTATCTCATTTTCCCATGATGGAAAAAGTGTCAGAGGTTAGTAAAAGATAAAACTAGGGAGAAGTGAAAGACTTTGATGAGTCAGCTGCAAATGTGTCAGTGCATTTGCAGCTGACTCATCAAAGTCTTCCTAACCTTATCATTGTTTAAATTGACAATTTTGACACATATTGGTTTCTTTTACAACGAAAGTAGATAATGGCCTGTTTGTAAGGTTAAGAAAAAGATATGCTTGAATGCTAATAACCTGAATTTATATACTTTAGATTTAGCATGATTGGGAGACCTCTGCCAAACAAATAGAACATCCACAGGAAACTTTTAGGGCAAACAGTATTATAATGACATTCAGCACAGATGAGTAATGTGCCTGATGTCTTTAAAGGATATTCAGTGCCCCCTAATCAGCAATATGCCCTTTTTATAAACTTTTTCCCCCTCCACAGACTCAGCTCACATAAGCTGAGATGGGTTTACTTTATGTGACGTGGCCTCGTGGTCTCCCACGGATCATGCACTCTCAATTGTACAACAAGTCGAATGTGGTTGCGGTTTAATTGGTCTCGCCTCTGATGCATGAGGTTTACAAACGCTCTTGGGCTGATTGTGAGCACGGCCCCGGTTCCCTGATTTGAACATGAACGCAGAAACCGCCAAAGGGCTTGAAGAAGCGGGGGCCTTCTCTATTCATCCAGCAACATGGTAATAATTCTGGTGATGCTTCCCAGATGCATGTACCGGACACTGAATTTGGAGAAGCTGATATGTTAAGCACAGCAAAAGTAGTCAAAGCCCACATGCAATGCCAAAGAGATCTTAAACTATCAGGATTTAAGTGTGTGTGTGTGTGTGTATGTGTGTTTTTTCTGAAAAGCTTTCTGTTCTGTGCTGGTCAAACTCTGGGCCTTGGGCTAAGTTTCTCCATGATTTTGCTTTTTTTCTTTTTCATTATACCTTCTTCAAATAATAGGAATTTGAGAGCAATTTATAAGTGAGAAGAAGAGATGGATACAGACCTTTGAATAAAAAAAAAACACAGTTCCATAAGGCCCATATCAAACCAGCATCTGGTGCTTGAAGGGACATGCATCCTCCCACAACAAACTTCCTGGATCACTTTTCCTTATTTTTTTTTCTTCTGTATCCCGACCCAAATCCCAATAAAAGGGCGACCCAGCGGAGCATTGAAGCTTCCAGATTTATGGGCCCTTAGCGCACGATGAAGGTCCCGCGATGAAAACATTGTCTGGATGCTTCGGGCCGTGAGCCAGGGTGTTAGTTGACTAAAGACAACTCAGGTTGGTGTTACATTGTCCCTGATGAAACATCTGCATTGTGTTGTTATACTGTGTGTCTGCAAAGATAGTCTGTCTGTGATTTATGGTATTAATCTTTGCATCGCGGTGGAGCCAAGTGGGAATATCTGTGGTAACAATATAAAACCATCAATCATTTGATCACTGAAGAAATCATTAATATAGCGCGGAAAGCATCTCTATTCAGTCAGACATGAAAAAACGTAGCAAAAAGAATCAAGAACAAAGAAGAGAAGGGACGTTTTTTTCAGCACATTCCTACTGACCCCTGCAGTATTAAGCTAAGTCTTATTTCCTCTAAGTTAAAAATGTACTGTACACTGTTGGGTTATGATTTGTGGCGCCTTGGGTTTTACAGGTTGAACCACAAGCAAATGAACGGCATTTCTCACAATCAGTTTTGGACTGGAGCAACAGCCACTGAGTCTGTGAATGACCTCACAGGGATAATGATAGGGGATGAACTTACATTCAAGGAGCTTCTCCTCTACTTCATCTCTCAATGGGATGCCATAGATGATGGAGTGATGGGTGGGAGGTAAAGGTCCGGGGATGAGGGAAAGGTTTTAAGGCCTGGCGCTGTTTTGCCCTCAATTGCATGGTGGCACGCGGCAATAGAAGGGCCAATTAGAGGGAAGCGCGGATTGAATCCCTACTAGATGAGCTCAGCCTGCGGCTCCTGTCTGGCACACACACATACACACACTTAGACACACACAAACACACATACACACACTTAGACACACACAAACACACATAAGCGCTCAATCAGAGTCCCTGCTAGCTGCTTTTCTTTTCAGATCTTGTTTGTCTATGTTTGCGAGAATTTGATGATGATAGCTAAGCCAAAGAAAAAGTGTTTGTCTATACATGCTAGTGATTTAAAATGTGTGCATACAGTATGTACCTGTCTGCTTTGTCTATCTAACACCCACTTATTTAGTGTCTGATGCCAAAAGCTATGGGTTTATGTAAACCTCTGACACACTTGAGAGAGCATAGACCACCCCAAACACTAAGCTTTGTCAGTGCTTGTCCTGCTGCTGCTACTACAGTCTGTCATGGACTGTGTAAGTGTGTGTGTATGTGTGTGTGTCCGAGATGGGCAAGAAGGCAAGATGTTTCCGAGATTTAGTAGGAATCCTGCAACAAATCATCAATGAATAGTTTATTGATCACTGCAGGAAACATCTCTCTTCATTTAATTTCCCTTCAACAATCTTTCTGTAAAGGTCAGAGGTCAAAATCAACAACAGACTTGACACTTAATCAGTTTGGATGCTTGAAAGGCTTAAGTGTCCCTAACATGTGTGTTACCTGTCTGCAGTTTATGATGATGATTAATATATTTATCAGAATCTACTTAAATCAGATGATCTTTAAAACTTGTTGAATATTTTTTCGAGACGAGCCTCAAAATGACTTGTAGTTCTATATGTCACACACAAGATGCCACTCTTGAGCTACAAAGGCTGCAACACCTTGAAGGTGAATAAGATGTGATCAAATGCCTGAAGTAGCCTGAAGCTTTTTGCTCTTTGCTTTTAGAGGTAGATAGCACTTTCTGTCCATCTTTCACTTTTTCTGTCTCTATTGCTTTCCTCATACTCACCTGTATTTGAATGTGTAGGCCCTGTAACTTATGTCAACTATATGACAGTCTCACTTGCTTTTTGTTGTCTTTCCTTTGTATCAATTGGCATTTTGTGTCCAAATGGCAGGGACAGAATTTAGCAGCTTGAAGATAGAAAGAAGTGTAAGTCTTTCCTCTCATCTTTTCTCCTCTTCTCACCTCCTGTTCAATTTTACTGCCTTGTCTTTTGCCTGTAACAGGCGCAAACACCTTAGTAGAAGGGAGTTCACTACAGTAGCATATTTAGACAGCTGTAAGCCCAAAATCTCCAGGGAAAACAGGGTAGAGGGTTTTTTTTATGTGGGAGTGGGATGGGATGGGGGTGCACTGATCCATTGCAGCTCTTTTCCTGTGCGGTTACTCTTCAGTCATGCATCCAAATGTTTCCTCTCACTCTCCATCACCTGGGCACGCTTTGACTTGACACTAACCTTAAAGGAGGACACATGAGGTTTCTGTTCATGAGCGTGCGCCTGGTGATTTTTGTTTTGTAAACTGTGAGAGAGAAACTTGATGTAATTTCCACATTTCAACAGTACTATAAAAGGAACATACCCCAAGGCGTGAGTTTTGCAAAATAAACTGGCCTTTCTCATTGTGTATTTGATGTATTACTTGGCGGGCAAACATGCACCGTCTTGTTCTTACACACTTCCACGCAGACACGCCGTACACACACGGTTTCGCATCTCTTTCTCATTCTTTTTCTCTCTCTCTGTCTCTCTAACTCTCATCCTTACACACACAAACACATTACCCACAATACTTTCAGATGTGCAGATACAGCCTTCCGTGTCTAACAGCAACCACTCATCATTGCACATATCCTGTAATCTCATATGATAGATAATTTGACATTTCCCTGTGCAATCACTACCGACAGACTTTAAGATGTGGAAAACATACTTTTTGTTTTATGTCCTGTTAAAGACTGTCATGTACTATAGGCTGTATTCAAAACTGCTCACTGAATAGTAGTTTTAAATATGCTATAGTTGATTTGGCTTCTTGGGGGGAGCAGAAACAATCTGTGAGAACACTGAAATGCTGTCATTTTAAGAGACATAGTGAAATTGTTAGCAAATTGTTTCCTATATACATGTCTATAAGTATATAAACTGTGAAAGAAAAGAAATGGATGTAGC
Source organism: Scomber scombrus (assembly GCF_963691925.1). NCBI lineage: Eukaryota > Metazoa > Chordata > Actinopteri > Scombriformes > Scombridae > Scomber > Scomber scombrus. The sequence goes on along the minus strand of NC_084992.1, from coordinate 15,646,093 downwards.
CATTGTGACATCACTCCTTGGCTTGTGTACTCCTGTTTCGAAGCCTTGAGTTTGTCACTTTGACTGTCGCCATCTTGGCGCTGACCAACCACTAGTTGCTAGCTTGGTTAGCAAGGTGCATTTAATGCTAATGTTAGTTTTAGCGAGGGAAAAACAGGCTTAAAACAAAATGTATTTAATGTAAAAACTGAACAGTTGATTCTTAAGAGCTCTTTTAGCACAACCGAATGCTGAACAAGAAGCCTTTTTTAGGTAAGTCAAATGTTAAAATTAACTTAAATAAACTGAAAACAAACTTAAAATAGGAAAAAATAATCTTATACTACTGCTGGATATTAGAAAGAATTCAGGTTTAAAGCACTACTGTTTGACTTCACTTTGCAGACCTGTCATGTGATCTGATGTTAACAACAGGACAGTGAAGCAATGCTAATGCTGATCTTTTACTATATTCACATCCTTAGTTTAGTGTTAGCATGCTAACATTTGCTAATAAATACTAAACACAAAGTACAGCTGTCGGTGAGGTTGCCTCTAGCTGTTTCACATCCACTTTTATATTCACACCAGTGATGTCAGCTATTTTCATTTGCCATTAGCTTGAGGTCTATTTCTTTGATTCTTTGTTTGAAACTTGGCATTTCGTTGCTACAACAGCTTCCTGTCCTATTTTTTTCCACCTCAAAGACAGGCAAGAGTCCGAAGGGAAGTTTGGGGGGAAACATTGGGGTTTTCTTTTTTGAATTATGTTTATCTTGAGGCTTTGGTGAAACACCATAATATTTGTCCCATGGGCCATATTTTCCTGTTGACCTACTCGTGAGCACTCTGTATTCGATATGCCAGTGGTTTTGGAAAAGAATGACTGGATGGCATGCGTGTGAGTGCTCTTTTCCATATAGATCTGTGATCTGCTCAGTGGGTTTAGACAGGCCCGGTTGAAATGCTATCCAGTGAATTTTTATACAAGAGGGATGGAAAGAGAAAAGACGACTTGATGGAGTGACAGTTTGAAAAAGAGAGAGGCTCATGGAGAGAAAACGCAGGAAATACAGATGAAAAGGAGCTGCGTATGGTTCATTTCAGTCACTGTGTGTGCTATTTTTCCACTGCTCCATCTCTGCTGTTCTTCACGTTCAGTATCTGCCTGTGTCATCATCTCCCCAGTGCCCTTTTCCAGCAAGGTTGCATCTTCTGTGTGTTTCTCAGCTGATTACAGAAGCATATGTTTGAGGAATGCTTGATTGGAGAGCTGAATTGTGGCAGGCTGATGGGTTGTTTCCTCTTTCTAAATGTGGGTGCTGCAGGACAAAGCCCAGTCGATGTGTTGAAGTGTGACTACTTGAAAGACCTGTCAGCACTTTCGGCACCGTAGCAAGTCATGGACAGAGAGGTACATTGCATAAGAGCTTCTGTCATGTCTCTGATATGGAATCAAAGTAGAGTCAATACAGTTTTGAGCTTGTGAAACGATGTTTAGAAAGGAACCACAAAGCCTGTGGTTCTTTGTAAGTTTGTGAATGTGTAGAAAAGATTTGTATATGTGTATCAAGTCAAAAATCTGTGTGTATATTATATTGGTTAGGTCTGATTCTGTACTCAGATATCCACAAAAGTTAAGAGTTTTTGTGTAACCTCTTCACTGATGTAATTTGTGAGAGCATTTAATTTTTGTTGCAACAGATCTTTTCTTCACATTCACAACTCTATTTTTCAGCCTCTTCATAGTGTGATAACAGGCTTTGAAATAAAACATAATTTCACAAGCTCAAAATCTTATTGACCCTTATTTGAACCCATACTTCTGCTTAATACAGACATTTTTAAGGTTGCAATATCTGCTTTAGAAAAGTATTGCACGACTAATTTTGGACGACTTCATCTTTGTTTAATTGACATTTTGCTTGGAACCGTCCATCATGCAGGCAGTAATCAAGAAGATCAGGAGTGAAGAGAAAACAATGTGATCCAAGGCAGTTTTCTCAGAGTTTAAACAGGCTAGTTCATATTGGAAGAATAATATAAGCCAAGATGGTTGGCCGTATACAAGCCTTCATCAGGGAATAGGTTATTGTTTGAGAAGTGTTTTGCTGAAAACTAATTGCGTGCATATAAGAGATTCAGTGAATTTCTGTGTTTCTCAGTGGGAATTACAACAATGTGCTCGAGGTGTCATCCCATTTTTCTTTAATCGGTTCCATATTTGTAGGTCAGGTACAGGTCATAACAAGGAACTGAAGTACACGCAGGCCTTTGCTCTCCTCGTTATTGCATCATTATTTAACCAAGTGAAAAAAAATCACATTTCAGAGGACGCTCCAAGGGTTAAAGCCTCCTTCGACCACCTTTATCATATTACTATCGCTTTCTCTGATCGTCTCCAAGCCAAAGACAACACACAATACATTTTCAACAATGAAAAACACATGTTACTGATGTGACTCAATTTTGGGGTTAAAGACTGAAACCTTAGCTGTATGTAGCATATACAGGAGATCAGACACGTCTTTTTGTGGCAAGTGAAGCTTCAACTCACAATGAGCGTAAATACTCCACACTCTCACATCATGAATAATACTCTGCTGAGACAAACCAGGTGCCTTTTTGTATTTAGAGTTGCTGTTGGTGTCTCTGCTTGAAAAATTGCTGGTGAACTGTTGCGTCTCCTTCTGCAATTATGAGAAAGGTTAACTAGAGAGCCTGTTTCATGTCTACAGTTCAAGAAGAACTGCTTTAAAGCCTTGAACATTGTTTCTCTTAAATCTCATGTTCTGAATGTCATAATTAGTCAGAGCATTGGCATTGTGCTGTTTACTTAAATTAGTGGTTTGCTTCAATTAGATTGTTAAAACATTGTCCATGTTTTTGTGTATTTATTTAGGTTTTCTATTTAGTGCATTTTTACGCCCTGTTCTTTGCTTACTCTTCTTCCTCTTACTGTTTCTTTAAAGCTGCTGTGGATCCTAACATGATCTTAGATGTCATATTTACAGTTCTGCAGTCCTGATGGAGGCTGTTGAAGCCAAAATTCTGTGGTTTCACAGTGTTGATTACTGCGAACGGCTGCTGCAAATGGCTGCAATATTTCTTCATTATAACGCAAGACTCCCCAGACAGCATCTTGAACAAGCTTTCCAGGGGTTGTCTTCATCAGGCGTCACAGAGATTGGTTCTAACTTCCTTGGAGTAAAGAAAATGTGGTTCTCCTTTTAAGAAAATTAAGCTATCAAACTTTTTAACAAAGAAAAACATCCAGTGATGTTCCGAAGAGCCTGGAGATGTCTTAACCTGCAGTTAAGAGAATAGATTTAGTCATTATCCAGACATTGATTGCCCTCACATTGGCCCCACTATTCATTAATTTCCCCACCACTCGAAAGTGAAATAATGAACCCCAAGCTAGTTTTAGTCACTGTCAAGCTTTAACATTAATCTTTGGGGTAATGGTGACAGGTTCACACGCTAAGCAGAACCTCTGGTCTTCTAGTGCAGTGGTTCTCAAACTTTTTCACATCAAGGATGCCTAATCTGACACAAATTAGACCAGGGATCCCCATTTGATGAGATTTTGTCCCAGGGCCTCCATCAGATAAGCCTGATAAGACCAAAATAGTCACACATTCTGTCATTGTGTTACTTATGGATGGAATATAGTGAAAATAAATGATTCCCCTTTCTGCTGGAGGCCTCCTGGAACCCACGCATGGACCCCTAGGGGACCCCACTTTGAGAACTTCTGTTCTAATGGACTGTAGTTGTATATGAGGAATGTATTCATTATGTTAAAAGAAGCAGAAAAAGAATAACAACAGTGTGTCAACAAGCAACAAATGTAGCAATTGAGCAAGCTGTTAATGACTTAATGATTAAGTAATCATTAAAATGGTTACAATTACCAGATGTTAAAACTGCAGCAGCCACTGACCTGTTGCATTATGTCACCAGATAGAAACCCCTGTCTTAGGGATTGGTTCTGCATTTTTGTGCTCCTTCCAGACCACTCCGCTCCCCTCCAACAAAACAAATGAGTGCAGCAGCATACTTATAACTTTATGCTAATCTAGCATGAAATGTATCAGGACACCAAAAAAAATTAGTCACTCAGACAGGAAGGAGTTTAGGGGGAAAGGGATGTGTGATGTCGAATGTGAACAGCCCCAGATGGAAAGGGATGTCTCTTGTTCAGTTTCACATGACTAGCACAGAGAGGATGTACAGACACTGTTGCCAGACATGTTGTTTAACATACAGCAGTGTGAGATATGGAAAGTCAGATTTTTTTTTCTTGGACTAACTCCTATTTGAATATGAGCTGTTTTGATTTACATGTTGTCTGTTTTATTGTTTTTTTAATACAGCATTTGGCAGAGATGAATAAATGAATCACCATGCTCAACTCCAGTATGTTTAGATGGGCGCTGAACCTCAAAGGCAATGTGTTGTGCCTGGAAAAAAGAAAAGAAATAACCTAATTGTGATTGAATTGCCATAAAACAGACTAAATAGAGGTCAAATGAACACTCACAAACAAAGTATTACTGTATTTGGATTACCAAATACTTAACATCAGCGGGATGGGAAAATTTAGATGGATATACAGAGTTTGCTCTCATATGCCAATGCTACGGTTGATATATACAAACAAAACAAAATCATTACAGATCTGTAGGACAAAAACAGAACTTTAGCTTCTTTGAATCATTTAAAACCTCCTCCTCTTCCTCTTCCTCTTCATCTTCTCTTGGTGGCCTCCTCTTCCTTGCTTATTCCTCCTTCCTCCCTCACCTTATCCTCTTCTTCTTTTCCTCTTATAGCTATTTTAAAGACATACAGCTTTTTGTGTGAATGATTCTTACAGTTAGTGTATGCTCATTTTAGATTTCTAAACTTTGGTAGGGTTGAAGCTGCAATAATAGATTTTGTTTTGGCCACTTGGGGGCAGCGGAAAAAACACATGGACATGTTATCAGTTACACACACACATACACACACATACACTAATGTATAATGAATATTTACACATCCACAAGGCTCCTATTAACATTAGCATTTATTTAGAGTTGTGTTCGTGGCCATAGCAACATTTAGAAAATGCAGTTCAGGCTCTGAGAAAGTGTTTACTGTTATGAAAAGCTATAATATCCAGATGATATGGCAATATGGTCTCCATTTTGGAGCACAGGGGATCACTCAAGCTTGATTCTGGCTAGGAGTCCATAAATAAGATGTGGTGCTTAGCGTCTGCCCAGATCTGGATGTGGGTCCCACGCTCCCCGTTTCCTCCAGCCCACCTTGGCGGGCCTGTTTGGCCGATTCCAGCGGCTTTACACGGCTAATTTATGCCCATCCCCTCCTGTCATACCCTCTTTAAAACGCCACAGTGGTCGTGGTTGGGTTAAGGAGGGAGGCATGTGGGGGGCGGGGGGGGTGTTGGTGTAGTGGGACCCTGGTGGACTTAGCCTGTGCGTTCACCAGAAAGCTGCTAAAACATATGAGCTCTCCTGGATGTGCTAATGGGAAAAGCTCAGTGCTGAGAACATATGAACGCAGGTTCAGGAAACAGTAAATGTCACTGCTGATTCTTAATTACGTGTCCCATTCCTCCTCTGTGCCGTGGGCTGCATGTGGAGTTTTAGAGGCTTGCTCAGGTGGGATCCGACTGAGGTTACTGGCTTATTCAAAACGTCACTATAAAGAGTACAGTTAATTATTATAAAACATTGTGTCTCAGTTAGGTCTTTGGCCTCTGCTTTTATTAACCACCTCCTTATCAAGAAATAATCTAATTGTAGAGTAACAATTTTATTGATTTTTTAAAAATGATGTCATGATTAACTTTGCTGGATTGCCAAGACATTTGGTACAGAACGAAAATTTCAGTTTGTCTAATACTTTGGTGTATGATCAAATACCTGCAAAATGACATCAGCCTCAACTGTACTTTGTGTTTAGTGCCAATTAGCTAACATGCCAAAGTAGATAGTGAACTTAGCAAACATTATACCTGCTAAATATCAACATGCTAGTCTGCATGCTTAAGGTAGCATTTTGCTAAAGCACCACTCTGCCAAAGTACAGCCTTCTGAGATTCCTAGTCTTGTCATAGCAAATGAAAAATATATTAAATATATTGAAACTACTATTGTGAATCCATCCAACACAACCTTGCCGGATGTCTCAGGCCATGCAAGCTGACAAGCTGACTGCTGTTCTGAGAAACAAATCATGTTGTTTTCATTCATGCCGTAAAGAATTTCTGGGACCAATATCCAGTCAGAACAAATGTCTTCCTCTGCAGAGCTGTTGGGATTTGCCGTCAGGTCTCTTTGACTGTATGCAGGCAGAGATGGGTCCGTTAAAGGCCAAGTTGGCGTTTTTCTTTCCCATGAGTACATTATTTATCCCTAAAATGGCCTTGCATGCAGCACTGTTCTTTCTCTCACCTCAGCCATGATACAGTATCCTCAGAAGGCATGTTTATGGCTCCGTAAATCTGTCATCTTCAGATTACCACCAAATACTGAAACCAAATATTACTATTATTTGCAAGACCCAACAATCCAGTTGACCACCCCTCAATACCACATATTAAGTGACAGTATATAATCATGAGAAAGTAGTTGAGAGGAAAAGTTAGAAACATGGGGGTGGGGAAGAGGTGAGAGATGGAAGGGGGGGGGGAAAATGCTGATCAAAAGAGACGATTAAGAATAAATTATTCTGCTTATTCTACTTTACTTTATGTCCTTGAGTTGCCATTTTAGCAGTTCACCTCCCATCTGGCTTAAATTGGATTAAGCTGATTTGTCGGGGAATTACATCTTTATTTTAATCCTTTGGTTTTGGGGGGACGGGGAAGTGTGGTTGATTTTCAGCTGCAGGTCGTAAAATTCCTGTCCTGGTAAAACATTTTATACTGTGGCCCAGAAAGCTTTTTAAACAATGGCTTTGGTGTAAATCAACCCCCGGAGTACATACGCCGTTTGTGGGGGTGGTGGGAGGCTACCATTTATCCCGCCTGAACCTTTTAAGTCTCCTTGTGGGAGCAAAGGGTTCGGGCTCTTGAGTATAACTTAATGTCAGTCCCTGGTAACTTTAGCTTCATTTGTCTCGCTCTCTGAGAACTTGGGGCCTGTTAACTTGGGTCATCACCCCATAATACAGCAATTTTTAAATTTGACCCTTTATTCCACCACAGAGGAGTACAGGAAAAGATCAGTTAAACACAAGCACTTGCCGTAAAGATGTAGAGAAATATTTAAGAAATACCACAGTTCTACATGCCCCATCATTTATCACTAGCATACACATTTTGGGCAAGAATGGAAAAAAATACTGGCAATACGATTCTGGTGATTTGAACTATGGTACAACATCTTACATCATCATCTCAGTCTCGAGGCTAATACCGCTCCTCGTGTTATTTTATAGTACAGTGTGAGCACAAAGCTGTTTAAAGCATGTTCGTTCTGTATGTTTTGGACAGTAACCTCACCTCCTGAATACATAAATAAACCTCCACAGGGAACCTGGGCTCGTTTATGGATCATTCCGGTTAATTACAACATACGCGCTACTTCCGTGTATTTGGCAATCATTTCTATCAGTAATAATAACATTATACTCACCGAGATTTATTGTTGAGATCTCAGAAGGTGGTGGTGACATCACTAAAAGGTCCAACGGGATAAGAAACTTGAACAGACAAACAGATTTCAGAGAGAAATCTCCAAATAAGAGAAAACAAATACACAAAACTGTCCATTTTAAACATCTATCAAAGTTCACAGACAGTCGCCCTGGTTCAACTTTGATTGACTGTACTTATCATATTTCAGTCAGAGAGTTTTACGTCAAGGAATTTACCATTTATAGGAAACGGTTCAGTTAGGTTTGTTGGGAAAGTCTCTGCTTTTTGAGGGGATTCTCAAAGAATTTGTGCAGCAATTCTGTTGGCAGAACAAATTTCCCCTCAACAAATAAACATTAAATCTTTGATATATGAACAATATCAAAAAATATAGCACACACTGTTAGGGAGTCTGGTTATAATGGTTGGACTGTACACCTGCTGGTGTCATGGACTCGTGGTTTTGGAACTCTGTGTTTTGTTCTTTTGGTTTTACGGTGTTACACTTATGTTGCCGAGGGCTTTGGGTCATTTGGTTTTGTTCGTTTATGTTATTTGACTTCTCTTTGAAGGATTTTCTTGCATTCCTGGTAAGCTTATGGTGTTGTATTCTCGGACAGTTTGATGTACAATATGCTGGGTTTGTGTTTTCTGGGTTTTGGTTTGCTCCTTGTTTTCCATGTGTGTTCCTTCACTCTTCCTGTGTTCATGTGCTCCTCCTCACACCTGCCCTGCTCCTCGTGTCCTCCCTAGCCTATCAGCTGCCAGCCTGCCTTTGTGTTGTTCCACCTGTTCCTTGTTGTCAGATTAGTTTGGTTAGAAGTGTAGTTTTCACTTCAGTCTTTGCTGAGTCATCTGTTCAGTCATGCCTGGTCTGTTCTGTTTTGTCCTGTCGTGTCTGCGCCACTTCCTTCAACCTGCTCTGTTGTGCCTTGTGTTCAGTTCTGTCTGCTCAGCCAGCTTTTGCTTTTTCCCTGCCAGTTGCAGTAATAAAGCAAGTTTTCTTCAGCCTTGCTTCTGGTCTCTGCATTTGGGTCCAACCCCTTCGCAACCCATGGCAGAATGACTGGAAGTTACTAGCCAGCTGATAACCACACAGCTGCTCAATGAACCAGTGTTTGTGAAGCACGATTGACCCAGGTGATGCCAGTCAGCTTACGCAAGAGTGACTTCAGTGCTCTGCCCGATCTAATGATGCGTTCCATTTGTGCACTCACACAGTTTTCCTGAACAATGACGAACTGTTCCAGGTGTATAATAAAGTTGTTGATGTAATCTCACTAAACTGTGGGCTTGTTTACAACCAGTTTGATTATCTATTATTTGCCCTGTTTGACTTTGTTGCAGCGATGATGTCATCCCTAGATCTCACCAATTACTTTGGAAAGTACAATGTTATCATAGGCGATAGCAATAATGAACAAAACTAGAAAAATAAGACCTGAATTGTAATAACCCGCAGTTTTCCTTGAATTTCTGTGTGTGGACAATCAGTTCCCCTAATCTTGTGAACCTCTTGCATGCTTTCCTCATGCAACCTAATATCTTAGCCTGCCCTTGTGTAAAATAACAATGCACTATATCATTTTTTCTCACCTCGTCGTCCTCGTGGATTATTGTTTAAACTGTCAGGAGACACCTCCAGCAATGTTGTGGTAGAGGACTGGCTCCAATTGAGTGTCAATCAAACACATTAATTTCCTCCTCGAGTGTTTAGTTTTAAACTCTGGGCACATCATCGATGCCACAGTTTATTTTATGTAGTCATACATTTGCAAATATGAGAAGGATTTCTTCTGAAAGCAAATATCAGAAGGTTATGGATTAAGGGTGCAAGGGGGTATGATTTCTGTGTAGGCCTGTGAAAACATGCACGTCCACGTCCCTCCCCACTGGCACCTCAAAATACACCGGTGTTAAGTGGATGTTTGAGTGGGTGTGTGTGTGTTTTTAGATAGCTCACTGATTCATAGAATGTACACACGTTCAAGTCAAACAAGCCAAGTCCCATACTGTCAGCAGCGAACTAAGACTTCACAACGGGTTTGATGTGTTAGAACTGCAGTATCCAAAGTGTGTGTGTGTGTGTGTGTGTACTGGTTTAGTGTCAAGACATCCGCTCCCATGTTGTGATTGGGGTTGCTGACTATTTGCTCTGGAGTGCTGCACATTCCTCACAGCCTTAATTGATAGCAATTATGTGGTTTTTGATTTGGTGCTTGATTGGGAGGCGGATTTGAAGTCTTGATTCGAAGGGCACAGAGTTTTTATTGTCTTTGGAACGTCAGGGTTGAATGCCTGAATGATAGCCTGCTACCTTGTAAGTCACTTCACGGGGCACCAGCGGGTTGGCACTAAAATTTGACTGCAGTGTTTTTCATGTTCTGTTTCAGCCTTGTTTTTGTTTCTTGCCATTGCAAAAGTTAAAACTGGAAAGCTACTCAGTGTATAGTATATTCCCCCTGTGCCAAGAGCTGTCCATCTTACCGGTTGTTTTTCTCTATAACCAGAGGAATTGTCCCTCCAGGGGACACCTGGCTCGTTCCCCACCTCCACAGTGCAAATGTTCACTGGCTTAAGCTGCCAGATGTTATGAAAGGCTCTATTGAAGCTCCTGTAGACTTTTTTGCTCATAAAGGAATAGGAAAAAAAAGTCACCATGGCTGAGAAGTCTATCCTGATAGCTTTAGTGACCGGACTATGTCATCTGATTTACATGGGGCTTTCACATGAAGCTATATTGAGATCAAAACACAGTAAAGTGGCTGACATGAAGTCATGTGCTCCCAAATACGTCTCGGTTGTGTTTGGATGTATGTTTGGAGTCAGCAGATCTATGCATGCATGGAAATTTCTGGAGCCGTCACTTCGTTTTTCTTAAGATACCACAGTATGACGGAGAATTTCTGACGTTTCCAAAATAGAGCGTTGGCAATAGACAGAAGAAAGCTGTCCAGAGCTAAAAAAGAAGAGAAATGAGAAACAGTGGCATGAGTGAGAATAATAGAATGAGAGAAAGGCAAGAGCAATATGAGAGACAGAAATTTGAGATATTAGGAGAAGAAATGGAAAAAAATCAAAGGGGGAAGAAAATTGGTTTGCAGTTGTTGTCTGTGTGCCATTATTCCTGCTGTATGACTCTTTGACACATGCACACGCACGCACACACGCATACACACACGCACACACACACACACACACACAAAGTCAAATGTGTGAAGCTGTGAAGTTGCAGCTGGTCCAACTCCTTGTTTGAACTAGCACGCTTGACTGAGGCCCATTTATTGATTGGCCAGAGTGTCAGACCTGAGGACTCGTGGGGCTTGAACCCCCCACCACCCCACCCTCCACCTCCCCCACCCACCCCGATTACTCCCCCCTGATTTCCCCCCCCCCCCTGCATTCACGCATCGCACACGCAAATACACAGCGCACACGCAAATACACAGGCGCACACACGCACACACACTCCCAGTCCTCCTCCCTTCCCTCCCCTTCCCCAAGTTACTCCTGAGGAAGAAAAGGAGCAAGTTCAGAGAGAAGACGGCAGGCAGACAGGACACAGAGTGACCCAGAGAGGAGGGCATCACACGTCAGGCTCACACGCAAACAAACAACACACAGTCAGAAGGAGGAAACGACTCACACGCTCTGAAAAAGGCATGGAGCAAGTGTTTTCATCTTGCAAGCTATTGGTGACAGCCCTTCTTATCCTGGTACTGTAATCTCTACTCTTTACTTTTCCTCTGTTCTATCCTGTTAAAAAAGAGTTCATTTGAATATTTTTTTGTCTTTGCTTACTTCATCAACATCCTTTAATATGTTACATTAAGTATTGCATTCAGAAAGTATGTCCTCTAATAGATTTCTTTACTATGCACAAGTGTGTATTGTATTGTGTATGCGCAATATGCAGTTGCAGTGACGTGACTCGTCTTAATTACTTACTTATGAAAAGTTGCCATGCCTCTCTGCTAAAGTCACAAAAGTAGACTTGTCATTCACACGCAGGTCAGTGAGCTGTTTTGTCTGAGGTTAGGAATCCCTGTTACATTACAGTGACTGCCCCGCGGCGTGACGGTGAGTACAGCACCGTGCGGCGTGGCGCAGACGACAAGGGATTCAACAGATGTGCAAATATCATGTGTCTTGCCAACTGAAAAGGCCATCGTATGTATATTGACACAGTCTGCAAAAGAAGGCACCAGAGTCAGGTTTCTTTCCCCTGTCGAGGAGTTTTCCGTCTTCAAGGAAAATGTCCTTAGTCTCAGCTGCTGACAGGTGACTTAAATAGAATCTGTCCATCAGAATAACGTATAATGTGCAGATCAGTGGTCTTTTATCATACGCTCATTTCCTCCTATCCACATGATGTGAAAACACGGGATGGGTGACAGCCGGGGGCCGGCGTGGTCATACGTTTGCTCTGTTTTTCTCATTGTACAGACAGCGAAAGAGCAGGAGAATATATATATCCATCCAACATATATCCGTGCTTTGTTGCTTAAATGGAACTGTTATTAAGAATTTCACCTGTGTGCCTGCTCCCTGTGTGAAGCCGTCCAGTGCAAATAAAACCCTGAAGGGATCAGAGCAGGAGAGGTGGGATGTGTAATGATGGAGGGTTAGGAAGCCTCCAAGTGGATATCCGAGCCTTTTGATTATTGGATCCAAATCCCAGCGGGACAGCCGTCCGACTAGCGAGCCTTGTGTTCCTCCACCTTCATTGAGAACAATAGCAGCACAGTGAGCCAAACAACCTATTACTCCTCATCTCCATCCCTCAGTCCTTCATCTGCTTCCTCTCCTCTCTCCTCACCAGCCTTGTTATGCCTCCAGCTCACTTGGCTTTGCAACACACAGCTCGCAGCCGTAATTGAGTGCAAAATTCACTGATTGCTTTTCAAAGGAGAATTAAGCTGGTGTGCTAACTGGCTGCCCAGAGTTCAGCCTGTGTTTATTTACCGTGGATCTAAACATTGAAATAGTTGGCCCGGGCAGAAAGTATTGCCGTTTGCCGATATGTTTGGCTGTATGCTCCGTTGGCTGTGTGTTTAGGTTTTGCCGTTCCCCTCTGCTGTTCCTCAGGCGTCATCAGCACTGACAGCCATTTATATCAGTCCCCACGCACTTTTAATAATGTGAACCCACCACCCCGCTCCGCAGCATACAGCACGGGTGTTTTTGCTACCGGGAACCAAAGAAAATAATCAGAAGCAGTATTATTACTTTGTATCTGCTTTCCCCTGCAAGACCCATTCATCTTTGTAGACGAAGCACAATGCCATGCTGTTGGGAAAAGGGGCCAAAGAGGTCAAAATAACTTGGCGTACCTTGACGTTTTCCTCTAAAATCTCCAGGCCATGTATCTCAAATGTAAGGCTGGACCTTCACCCCAAACTAGTTGTCAGCTCAGTAGGCATAAATCTTTTTAAGAGCAGGTGTTACACATAAAGTTCACATGGTTCCTCCCCTATTCAGTGTGTTCAGAATAAGTGGGCTTGTTGCGGCTCACAGGGCTTCAGGATTTTTAAGTCACTGTCAAAAACTCTGCTGGATGGGTGGTGGGAGGCTGTTTAAAGCGCACAACAGCTGCAATCTTAGATTATTCTTTCATGGTTCACCAGCACCAAAAAGACTGCCAAAGTGTTCGGGTTATTGTGTTAAATGAATTCGTTTTTTCTATCCATCTTTTCCTTTTCATGGCTAAAACCACTAGTGAATAGCAGATTATTTTATTGAATGTGTTTGTACCTCTAGTCCTTTGAGCCACATTCCAACTGACATAGGAGGTGGATGATTTGTCCCAGTGTTTGTTCCAATCCCCTGAGTTTTCATTTTTTTTGGTTTTCATCCATTCAGCAGGTATAGAACCAGTTTTACTTGGCCTTGGTCTTGCTGGCAGCTTTTAAGTAAAAAAAAAAAAAAAAAACTCCACTGAGCTATAGCAAAAGCAATCTATTTTTCTTTTCACTTCATCCAGGCCTGGTATTCAGAGAACGTAGCTCTCTAACTTCATTCAATCAGTTCTGCAAGGGGCTTATGTAGTTGATCCACATCACGTGGCTGTGCCAGCCTTACAAATAAACTCTTTTTTTAAAGCAAGGTTAGTGAGTCCAATGAAATCTCCTTTTGAGAAATACAAAAGGCTTGAAGAGAAAAAGAAGAACAGAGTGAAAGGAGTTAAAAGTGAGTCAGGTAGACTGGCGGAGAGGATCTTCATTTTTTCGCCTGTCACTCTACATCTGAGATGCACATTGTCCTTGCAGTTGTAAAATTCATCTTCTCATAATATTGATTTTGGATCCTGCAGTAATATCCCTGGCTCTGCTGCCAAATACAGCACGATGCAATTAACAGAGAGACGCACACAAGTGAGGCCCCGAGCTTAAGAGAGGACTAACATTTCATAATCTAAAAGATGACTCAGACATCAGAAATAGGCAAAGGGGCAAAAGTCGAGAGCTTTTGATTAGTTCCCCTTGCAGCCTCTCTCATCCTGTCAAATCCAGTCTTGTTACGTTTGCAACAGCTCCTGGAATTTAGTTCAAGCTTTCTACCAGCACGTTTTTTGTGGACTCTGATAAAACTATTTAAACTATTTATAGGGGATTACTATCTAGATTTAAAGAAAAAAACACAACTCGTATGACTTTAAGGTACTTATAAGATGTTGAATAACTAGTAGCATTATTGGTTGATCAAGCCCTTGCAGAGTTCTTAAGACAGTCTAGCATAAAGGCGGCACTGATTTTCAATGCCCACTGCATTTTATACTCCCCTCTTCATGTCTTTTCTCCTGGTTTGCAGAGCTCACGGACAGCCCGATCAGAAGAGGACAGAGACACGCTGTGGGATGCCTGGGGCTCATGGAGTGAATGCTCTCGTACCTGTGGAGGAGGAGCCTCGTATTCCCTAAGACGATGCCTCAGTTCCAAGTAAGGTTCCGCATATAGGGGTGCTGCATGATAAAGACTCAACTAAGATCTAGTTCCAACAATGTCTAATCTTTAATTAATGTATAAATAAAATAAATCTATATGTATCTTGCCTCTTATAATATATAGTTGGACAGTAATCTCAGCGCTTCTCCTTTAAATGTAGTTTCTAATAGTCTTTTATGGTTTTGAAAAGTAGAACAGTCACATTTCTAAGTATGTGGCTTTATAGATGCTTAGATTGAAAGAAGAGAGGATAAACAGTAAATTAAATGTGTGTAATTCCAAGTTAGAACCTCACTGACCTCCAGATAAATGGAAACATCTCATGGCCAATTTGTAAGAGTATGTTCAAACACTATCCAGGGCAGTCTTCTCTTTTAAAGAGTAAAGAACTGACTGAGGCTGGCCTGGTTTCTATTAAAGTGCCATATCATTGCTTTCAGGGGGTCTTTCTCTGTTGCTCACAATCATTCAGCCAAATAAACCCAGACAGCATCTGTAATAGTGTGAGTAAATCTCAATCAACCAATCGCTCCATTTCTATGGGCTGTAATGGGAATGCTCAAAATACACATGACTGTTATGTGACTGTTAAATTGCCCTGAGGGGTCAACTGAGATCACTTGCCCATCAACCTCCTAAAACTGTCTAGACCATATGAGCTTAAGTCTTGAATTCATCAGTGACAACATTGATCTGATTATTAGTAATGGCCGGCACATATTTCTTCACAAATCAGAGCGTAACAATCAATGTCCCTTGCCAAAGCACGTGTCACTTTTAATAACTCTTTTCTGTGATACAGTTCAGGCTCTGCAAGCAATGAGCCTCCATTGGATTCCCACTGCTCATCATCTCGGCTTAAGTCTCGGAAGGAACGAGAAGTTGCACTTTGGACCCCTCGGTCCTTTCATCCTCGTGCCAAAGTCACCCGGTTGGTTAGATTCCAAGCTAACCCAGTGGGCTTGAAGATTAAAGCTCAGGGCCAAGTGCACTGGGCAAAGTGGTCAATTACAAATGGATTTAAGGAACACGAAAAAAAAAAGGCAGACTGAGTGAGAGGGTATGTTTTCCATAGAAATGTTGTCACATTTATAGACTGGGAAATAGTTTCAAGGTGACTTCATTGCATTCCTTTATTTTACAGTTCCCAGAATGTACGGCTCACTCACTAAAGGTAGCCAGTGGCTGCCAAAGTCACCTCTGTTTCACTGTTGGGGGCTTCAGAGGGAGCACCGGCGGTGACAGGAGCAGCCAGTGAGGTCATAAAAGAATACGACTATCCAAAGACTCACTGACAAAACAAGGCAGATCACACTTGAAGACACAACCGAGATGTGTCAAAAGGTGCTCCCAGCGCTGTCATAACCATGAATCTGTCTCTACTAGAACTAGGGAACTGGGCTAAGAAGCATGAGACTGTCAAAACCTCAACCTCAAAGTGCCAGACCCCTACTGTGCTGCACTGTAAACACTGAGGTCAATGGCTTTTTGAGGAGTTCATTTCATGATATCAGCAACAGCCATTTCCCTTTGCTTGCCCAGAATTTTTTTTTGGTCAGGCAAACCTCAGAATGCTACTGGCTGTAAAAGCAATTGACGTGTTAAGAGGTGTTTGGGGTTTGAGCTCAGTGTGGGATGTAGGCAGTGTAAGTGTAGACGTAAATGTTCATGTGTATTTAGGTCCAAGCGGGTGTTTATGAACTTGTGTGTCCTTTGGCAGTAGCGGTAATGTATGGGGTTCTTGAGCAAATGGTCCATCCCACCTCCTCACCCCACTGTTGCGTGGGAATGAGGGAGCAGTATCCTGGCCCCGGGTGGCAGATCAAACAGCGTCATTAAAAAGCACAGCACAAGGCCCCTTGTGTGTATGTATGTGTGTGTGTATGTGTGTCTGTGTGTGTGTGTGTGTGTGTGTGTGCGTGTGTGTGTGACTCTTTGGAAAGAGAAGTTGAAAACAGGCATGCAACACCCTCCAAACCAATACCACTCCAACTCTTTGACCTTTATACACACACACACAAACATACACACACACACACACACACACACACACACACACACAAGCGCACACACTGGACCCACTGCTACTGCAAAATACACAAGAATAATGACTAAACACAGATTGCCTGGTCCTCATTAGTCTTACCCATACAACACACTTCACTTGATCACAAGCTCCATTATTAACAACAGCATAGCCGGTTTACAGCAAGTGTGGACACATGGATTGGGTGTTATGGCAAGAGAAAGCACTGCTCTATTATTTATGAGGCTCATGGTTGGCAAACACTTCAGATATTGGTTCTTTTTTTGTCATTTCTGTCTTATAAAAAGAGGCCAGACTCCGTATTTTGTGTTTGTCTAGATCATTTTAAAGTAAATAGGAAGAGACAGTTGTGTACCCCATTGATAGCCTTAAATAAAGACCAGCCTCTTGAAAACAAGGTAGTATGTAAGTGTTGCATAAAATGTTTCATTGCTGTTGAGGAGGTTTTTACTACTGATTTGGTTACTGACTTGTGAAAATTTCAGGCAGTGATATAAGATGACTTTCACCAAAGGCATGCTACACCCATGTCTAAAGGCTATGGTAGTTAAAAGTAACATTTCTCCAAGGCAATGAGTTGTCTAATTAACTTGGCACCATGATTATGTCTTCACAGGGTAAGGGACCACCCTCTGCCTGTGCAGTGCTAAAAACACCTCTTCTCCAATGTTTCACTGAGCCCATGTACAGGCTGAATCAGCAACAAAAACAATATGTGTACAAGCTACAAAGGATCCAAACCCATCTTAGTTTGTGAATTTAAAGTGACATTTTTCTGGAGTATAAGAGGCAGAAAAGAAAATAAGAAAACATTCAACTATGGTAGAAAGCCAAAAAGAATGTCTAAAATCTGTGCTACAGTAGCAAGCACCACATAAAATCCTGGACAGAACAAATTGCACTTGTTTAACTTTTAAAGCCTTACCACTAGAAGCCTTAAATGCTATACAAAAGACCATGCATTAATTAAAATCAAAGGGGCTTAACCCCTTGGAAGTATGAATGTGATCAGCAAATTTACTGGTAGACTGCTCATTATATAATGAAATATGTTATATGTAAAGTTGGCAATTTGGCTTGCTGGGAGTTGCTGGTCATTGAGGGCCCAAATGGAAAATCGTGCACAGTACATTTCGTGGCAAACGGCCCACTAGATTTCTTATGTGCGAGGGGAAATTGGGGCCGAAAGGGCAAGAGTTCTCCAAAAAATTATACACCATCACAATATTTCTACCAAATTTCATGACAGTGGGCCAATAGTTGTGGAGGCCACAACGTTACATTACCCTTCTTAAATGGCCTGACTGCTTTTAAACCGTTCTGACTGAAAATTGATCAATAGCAAAGCCCCATTTTTATGCTGCCTCAAATGTATCAATAATATGGCAAAGGTTATTGAGCCCTGCTTGCAATTACTTTCAATCTACTGAGATGAGTTGATGACATGTATATGGACATTATGAGCCAGACAAATTTTACTGCTGACCCAATATTATAAGATGTTATTACAATGATTTTTTCATGGTTTTAATAGATTTCAGTCCATTACTTGTCTGAGCATAAGGGTTTTGGCATGCGACTTACAAGTTTTACTATATGTGCAGTCTTGTGTGTAGTTAACTGATGAGCAAGCTCAGTGTAGTTGTGTCTTTTGTGTGTATTTGACAGGAAAGAGCAGGGTCACAGCCTGTGAGTTATGTGTTATGTGCTCCAGGAATTCTGATACTTCAACCGAGTCGTTTTTCCCTAACCTATGATGACGCCATGATGAATCCTAAGTCCCGGCCCCATTTCTGCTTAGTCTTCAGTTTGTAGTTTCCAAAGTCAAGAGGAAATGAAGAAGGAAATTCATTCTATTCCTTTGCCTCTTTTTTTTTAATGTCTAGATTATATATTGCTCGTCCCAGTGTGATTTTCCACACTGATCCAGATCTTTGCTACCTGTCTCTCTGCTCTTGGTCTTTGAAATAGTCTTGCTTGGGTTCAAGCCCCATGACCTGCTGTTTGACTTGGCAGAGAGGACTGTCTGGATTCGTCACAGGGTCTAATGTTCTTGCCATGCCACACACTCCACATCCACTCGCTCTGCTCTCTGAAATAATATTGTAAAAATCCTTAAAGCCCTCGTTCATCTGCGAGTCCAAACTCTGTAACGTTGCCTCCGATCATGATTCCAGATTAGCTAAGGACTGATGACACTGGAATTCCTCTTAAGTTTCCAAACTCAAAAGAATATCCTTTGATTAGTTTCCACTGGGGTCTTGGATAATTGGCCTATCATAGTCACCATCAATGGTTTATCATCACTCAGCATCAAAGCACAAAGGAATCCTAATTTTCAAGAAGTGGTTAGGTCCATAATTTGGGCAGAGACACTGCAGACTGTCATGCAGAGAGCCGTGATCCAAACTGCTCCAATCTGTTCAGCAGACACTGCTTAGAGGGGACCGGCTGTGTCTGCTATAAGACTGAATGTGTGGAACTGGTTTATAAAGTCGGCCTGATGGTCCACCACATTGGTCCAGACATATATCAACAGCTATTGGTTGGATTTCCATGAAATTTTGTACAGGCATGCATTGTTCCCTGAGGATGAGACCCTCTGACTCTGCTGATCCACAGACCTTATCTGTAGCACCACCAACCAGTTGATATTTTTGTTTTGTAGTAACGCTACAAGACAAGATGGTACAAGTGAACATGCGTCAACATGATACTGTAAATACATTATTGATTACACATTTTCAGATTTTATACCACCATTCTTGGAAAGCATGATTACTACATTTCATCATATTCCTAGATTTATGTTAAGCCCCTCATAAACACACACTTCTGGAACCAAATATACACCCTTGTATTTATGCATACTCAAACAGTGTGAATTAGACTGTTAAGTATTTGTGAACACACCACAGGACTCCTGTTTGTGGGTTGCCACATCATCACTGTAGGATTCTTCTCACGGCTCAGCAATTCAAAAAATGAGAGTAAAAAAAATCTGAATTAATGGTTGAAGTACCAGCTGCCTCGGATGAAGAGGACTTGTGTGCATTGTGGTTTGTTTTATCATTCACCCCCAAAGCCAGTTCACCCACATGCTCATTTTTTCCTTCTCCAGGACCTGTGAAGGGCAGAATATCAAATATCGCACATGCAGTAATGTGGTAAGTTCAACAAACTCATCTTTACGTAATGATGTCAACAGAGCTTTCATGTGGTTTTGTCTCGAATTGCAAACTGTGATTGAGAATATAATGTGGCTAAGCTGTGAAAATATTACCAGAGTTTATGGTTGAGGGGTATAATTTAGTAATCTAGGATTCTGTTGTTTGAGAGAAAGTGAGAAGTTGTCAGAAGGAAACATCAAACTCCTTCTGCTTTCATTTAATTCATTTGTGTGTTATCCACCCTCAGGACTGCCCTCCAGACGCTGGCGATTTCCGTGCCCAACAGTGCTCAGCTCACGCAGATGTCCGGTACCAGGGTCAGTACCACGAGTGGCTACCGGTGTACAATGACCCGGACAACCCCTGTGCTCTCAAGTGCAAACCAAAGGGCTCAGGCCTTTTGGTGGAGCTGGCTCCAAAGGTGCTGGATGGGACGCGCTGCTACACCGAGTCCTTGGACATGTGCATCAGTGGAGTCTGTCAGGTTAGAGGAAGACTCACAGAGCTGTATTATTTCTGTCAACAAGAAGTATATATTTATTTTTTGATTTATCTATTGTTGAAATCACAACTGCTTCTTGTAGACTTGCAATACTGTGGAGACAAAATATAAAAATAACCTACTCCTTGCGCTTAATATCTAGCTCTCTGCCTCAGTCTTTGGACGTTTGTGGGGTCCCGAGAGAGACTTCTCAGAAACCCCCAAAATTTGATTTAGATCTATTTTTATTAAGAAAATATGAAACATGTATCTTCCAGAGTACAGTCTCATAGCGATGTGTTATGAACAGCCACAAGCTAAGTTTAAGTTGACGGCAGTCTAAAAGACAAGGGCAAATATGGAATCCATATACAAGTTAATTATGAAGTTTGATAGTATTAAAGATTTCAGGTCATGAAACATTAAAATATCTGGCACTGGCAGAACCACCCTTTAAGAATCTGAGATATCTTCCTTGAAATGATCATATTTAATAGTCATAGATTTAAGGATTTTAGATTCAGAGTAAATCAATAAAGCAAAAACCGTTCACAGCAGGATGACCTATGCTAACATTTGTGCCATCTGCTTTACAGATGAATACCCAATGAGAACAATATTTGAGATTTGACTGACAGTCCAGGAAATGGTTTACAATGCATTTTTTCCCGGTTGAATGGAATTACGTCCCAAGGCATTGTACGTGCACAGACACTCGGGGATTTTAATACGACTTCTTACCATGCTTAGAATCACACTGTGGTTTTGGTTTCGTCTTACCTACAAAAAATGCAAAAAAACTCCATCAATCAACCACGGATGGTTGCAGTTAATGAATGTTTGATAGAAAACACAGGAAATGTTTTTTTGGAATAGACCATGATTGTCTCAAAGGGGGATGTTTCCTGTTATCTTGGAAATACAAACAATAGATTTGGTACGAATATGGAAGAAATCAGAAGGTCGTTTGGAAAATTTGATTATAACATTTATGTGGTATGAGAAAAAGTATTTTCTTCGATAAACAAGATTTTAAAGGAACCGACATAAATGCTTATGCTCGTATTTTTACTACTTTTATTTATTTGTTCTGTTCTGTTTTTGCAGAACATTTTTTATTTGTGATCTTTTCTGAATGATTTAGGAGAGCAAATGGGTATTTATTGTTTTCATTGGATTATAGTTTGAATTATTCATCATGTAGGCATATTAAGTGGATGACAGTTTGTATATATTACTGTGTATTCTGGCATTAACCAGGTTGCTGTGCAGGGGTATTCAGGGGTATTATTTCGATTGTTTAGATCTCCCTGTATGTTACAGATTGTTGGTTGTGATCATGAGTTGGGGAGCACAGCAAAAGAGGACAACTGCGGCGTCTGCAATGGTGATGGCTCGTCCTGCAGACTGGTGCGAGGACACTACAAAACCCAACATGCTTCAGGAAAAAGTAGAGAATCTACTCTGTTTTAACTCAAAAACTATTGCATTTCCAGCCTAGTTAAGCAGTTGTGTATTGTCTTCTGTGGCTCTTAAGGGGCTTTGTTTGACAAAATAGCTCTGATGTCATCAGATTTATCTCAGGCTTGGGCTTGGTAACATCAAAACTGAAACTGAGAGCCTGCCTTACAAACTAGGGCCATGAAGTCAACAAGATGTGATTTATGAAGCTGGAAAGCTCCAATAGAAAACCCCTGAGTCATTGGAAATGTTGGATCTGGAGATTTTGGAGACGGCTTGTACCAAAAGTCAGATGTCTTATTCTTGATCCTGACCATTTGTTTTGGGGCGTACAATAGTAAATGGCCATATTGACCCTTTAGTTATCCATTTTTAACATTTTGTGGTCATAGGATTTTATTATTCAAGTTGAATTACATTATTTGTATTCAGCGTATGTTCTAATTGTTCTTTGTATTGTGTGATTACATTGACTTAGTCACATTTGATTGTATTGATTAGATACTTAATGTTTCTCTCTCTCTGTCTGTTTGTTCGTCTTACTCAAGCTGAGGACACAGTTGTCGTCATCCCCTTTATGAGTCGTCACGTGCGTCTAGTCCTGAAAGGCCCGGATCACTTGTGTAAGTCCTGGTAGGTCCAGGGTGCCCTTCCATCCAAACCAGTTGAACATGATGTTTATATTTGGCCGTGCTTTTTGTTTCACTAAATACTGTATATTAAACACAAATACTCTGCATGTGCTCTTTGAGTTTCACTGCAGGTCAAGTTAAGTTTTAGTGATGCAAAAAGCATGTTACTTTTTTTTTTATTACATAGGTTGAGAAGTTTTAAAAAGGTACTGGCAGCAAATGATGTAACTTAATATCAGAAAGTACATTTTTATACTTGCAAGACCTTCCTAACAATCTATCATTAACCTTTTATTCCTGATAATAGCCAAATATATTACATTTTGGACTCTCGCATGAAGACTGGATTTAAAAGTATTGTAGCTCACAGCAGAATAACCAGAAGAGGTATTTATTTCTTCCCTTGCTCTGGCTCTGAGGGGATATAAAAGCTCCTAGCAAATATCACTGATGTCAAAGTACTGGCATCAAATTCCCCCACTGGATCAAATCTATAACAAATATTCCATCTCTGTACCTATCCTTTGCTCCATGGTTAGTTTACAGATTGTTTCCTAAGCTAGGCCAAAAGCACTCCTTTTTCTGAATGGACAGGTTTTTCATTAAATATTTTCCCCCGTTCTATTTGGCCCAGGGCACTTAAATTGTAACCATCTGTCGGCAGATGATGACTGCTGCCGGTTACTGCTAGTTCCTGTGTTTCCCTGTTGTTTTTGTTTAAATGTCCGCACTGGAATCACACAAGACCCTGTTAGGCCAGGGTTGAAGTGAGGTCAAACAGTGAAAAAAGCTCACTGCAGTGCTGGGGTGCTCGGAGACCTACATGCAACTCCTGGCAGTGCCAAAGTGAGTCCCATTTGCCTCCAAACACAACAGCCAGCATGTGTTCTTATTGTAACCCGGATCTGACTGAAGGTGCGTGTCAAAGGGTCAGTGATAAATGAATACATTCTGAGAATCGTAACACTTAAATCAGACTCCCTTTTATTTGTTTTGTTTAGTACTGTAAGGTGATACAATAATTATGAAGAATGTAGACAAGGAGTGATAATGATGATATATCAACAATAAAACTCAGTTTATGATACATATTGTGGTACAAGCTGTATTTTTGGCATCAGTTTCCTCATTTTGCCTGTATCGTGTCTGTGATGTGTTCATGTGCTCTACTTATCTTTTTTTTCCTTCTCTCCTTAGACGTGGAGAGTAAGACTCTACAAGGAGTGAAAGATGAGCTAGTCTTGGATAAATCAGGGCAGTACCACCTGGAGAACACAACCTTGGACTTCCAGAAACTTTCTGATAAGGAAGTCCTGAGAATCACTGGCCCTCTTGGTGCTGATTTCACAATCAAAGTAAGAGCTAATATTAATATAGCATTTCAATTCAGGTGATTTGAAACTGCACTAATTTCAGTGTGTCAAATTTGACTAATTGTAATATAAAACAGGTCACTCATAGTGACAAACCCATGAATTATCACCGACTCTACAGTTCCCTCAGCTCTACGAAGGATTTTAGCGTCTTTAAGCTAATTGTTTTGGTTTACAGTTTATAACTTAACTGTTTTAGTTCAGTCTCATCGCTCTTATCAACTTCTTTTCCAGCCACAACAGGCAGCTGTTTCAAGTGAAAAAGCTCTGATAAACCCACTGTATGCTAACTGTTTAGCAACAAACGACTGGCAGAGAAATTAGCGACCAGCTAGAGCGTGTAGCAGCTAAAGCCAAATATTTCAAGATTAGTGCAAATGTTTGCTGAGTATGTCAATTCTGGAGAAGTGTGTTCTACTACCCAAAGTGGTGGGGAAATAATTTATAGTGCTATAAAATAAGTTTTAAAAAACATTTCAGGTGAGCAAATAAATGACTGTAGCGACTTTCTCATCAAGTAGCTGAACCTAAAAGTCGGCGCGAGTTAAGCTTTTTTCTGAACCAAACAGCTTCGCTCTACCGATGACATCACCGCATTGTGGTTGCATTTTCCGCCGTTAAACTCAAAACTGTAATTTTAGCAATACAAAGCTTTGAAAACAGTGTACCCCTGCCAAACTGGCCTGAGATAAGATTCTTATTTCCATGAACTCTGTGTGAACTCCTCGTGTCATAGAGAGTTCAAAGCAGATTTGATTTTGTATGTTTAGATATTGGAGAAGTGTGAGCCACTTAAATATGAAATGCAAACATTTTTTTGTTTCACTCGCTCTCTTAGAAGGGGCAAGATGCTTCGGAGGTAGTGTGTCCTGTAATGATAACAATAGCTTGTAACTCCAAAACTAGTGGTTTGTTTAGGCTTTTTGATGCCAAGTGATTTCATGGCTTCAGCTGCCACACTCCGTACAGCTCCACGGTGTAAATGCCCCTTGACGAAACCTGTATTTGATGCTTGGTGGACTTTGTAAAGTGAAGGCTTCAGGAATTGTAAAACATACAATCATCAAATATCAAATGTTTACTTTCCAATGCCATGTAACAATGACTACAACATCTCTGATTCCTCTTTCCCACAAACACACACACAATTTTAGACTATGGCCAGTCAGTGGAGGTAAAAAATAATATAAGTCATGGACGGGGTAATGCTAGTGAAAACTTCCCCCCTCATAAACACACATCAGGATCACACAATAAATAGGAATTTAGGAGACAGAAATCTGAGAAGCTATAAATGCATAATTTTCTAATCTGTTACGAGGCAGACAGCCAATTCCTATCGCAGTGCTGGAAAAGTTTGGACAAATGGAAAAGGATATTTAAAAGTTGCCAGACAGTCTTTCCACTGTAAACACATGAATGTGAATGAGTGGCAGAGGAGTCTTTGGGCATTTCTTTAATATGGTTAAGATGTAAGGTTAACTGATTGCTGAAATGTTTATGAAACTTAACAAAATATCTTTTACAAATGCTCTTATAAAATGCACACACACACATACACGCTACACGTTTTACACACATGGCTTAATTCCCAACTTCTTTATTTTACTATAAACAAGTAAAGCACTTTTCCTGCTAGCAGCTGTGCTCAGCCTCTGAATGAACAATTGTCATTTTAGGTTACTGAGGGTCAAATTCCTCCACTGTCTGTCTTTTCTCATTAATGTTGCAGCTGACTTCCTCTCTGTCTGTCCCAATAAATACGCAAAACTGTTAAATGGCAAATATGCAATGTTTGTCTTTTCCTTATATGAAAAAGAAACAAAAAAATAATATATCAAAATAGATTGAGGTGTCGTGTGAACAAACTAGAATTTAATCTTTGTCAGCCTTGTTCCTCCAAGATTTGATTGAACTTTTTAGTGTTTTGATGTTTCCAACTAAATGCCTGAAACTGTAGTTTCTCAGAAAACAATGTGAAGACACAAAGTTGAAAACTCATCTTGATATTTTGCAGTCTATATATCTGTATTAACTCAGACATGGTATTTATTGTAGGCCAGTAACTTAAGCTCTGGTCATTATTCCATTCCCTAGCAATACATGACCAACACCCAGTCTATTCTACATGGGCAGTGTCTCTAATGGGGTCCCACTTAAAAAAAAGTAGTCATTTAATATCTCCACTGGCAGGAGTGGTGATGGTTTTCTGGGCCAGTGTGCAAAACCAAAGCAAATAGTTTTGCAAATCATGAATTACTTGAAGTAAATTGTGAATATTTACATCTGCAGACAAGGTCAGCTTTCTTACTGTGACTGGGTTATGTCTAACCACTAATCTATGTGAATGAAATAATGGTAGTCCCATTGAAATATTAGAGAATGTTTGAATCTTTAAATTGTTCTAAACGTTTATGTGATTAAGTGACTTAAATGATTACTTTACAGGTATAAATTGGCTAACTGTCGATATTTTTTGAGGAAACAGTATCTTTGAATGTTGGAGGGCTCATTTACTGATATTCCATTTCTTTCCTTGAAGTCTTGGCTGCGTTGGTCACTAGAGTGTAGAAAAACATTAAGCGTCCAACAAGCTCAGCTGTGGTTCAGGTTCGGGTTTAAATGATGCAGCTGTTTGCTAAGTTGAACCGGATTGCTTTGTCAAACAAGCACAGTTTCAAGTCCTGTTAGGTTTTTATGGCTTATGTTAGCAAAGAATAGTCAAAGGCGCCTATTAGAGTTCCCCTGACCTCCTATCCATATCCTATGGCCATCAATGATTGGTGGTACAGTGTGTATGCAGACAATGAGCTGAGAGCATTCATCGTCCTTTAGGATTTTTATAACAAAATGGAAGATTGTTTATGGTGTTATTTTTACAAATTAATACAAAATAGATGAAAATAATTTGATGGTCCTGAACACTGTGTCTGTAGGTGCAGTTTGCCAGTGGAGCAGACAGTGTGGTCCAGTACATCTACTACCAGCCCATCATCCACCGCTGGAGAGAGACTGACTTCTTCCCTTGCTCTGTCACATGTGGTGGAGGTAAATATGACTTAATAGACGACGTTACCCATGTCATTTCTTTTGGGATATATTTGACATTTCTTTATCTGCAGGGTACCAGTTAACCTCAGCAGAGTGCTTTGACCTACGAAGTGGTCGTGTGGTTGTGGACCAGTATTGCCATTATTACCCAGAAAACATCAAGCCTAAACCTAAACTCCAGGAGTGCAACATGGACCCCTGTATGGCCAGGTTAGAAAGCAGACTTCTGGTGGGATTAAAGTGGGCTGAAGACTTATTTTTTATCAGTGATCAGTTACAAGTTAAAGAGAATAAGAGAGGCCAACAGATCTTTACTGCTAACTTGTTGTTTTCCCCAGACAGTGTAATTTTACTGTAGATGTTAATGATCTGTCAGCTGCTCTTTGCATAATCAGAAATCTTAATTTTCTTCAATGATTCTGCCTTTTAGTGACGGCTACAAGCAAATTATGCCTTATGACCTCTACCACCCCCTGCCTCGGTATGTCCTCACAACTTCTACCAGATCAAATATTGACAAAAAGCAAATTCTGACATTTATCAATCTCCACACATCACTCATTCATAACTTTTTGGCCTTTCCATTGTCAGATGGGAGAGCAGTCCCTGGACGGCCTGCTCTACCTCCTGCGGCGGTGGTATCCAGAGTCGCTCAGTATCCTGTGTGGAGGAAGACATGCAGGGAATAATCACCCCTACTGAGGAGTGGAAGTGTCTCTACTCCCCCAAGACAGCTATTCTGCAGCCCTGCAACACCTTCGATTGCCCCACCTGGCTGGCACAGGAGTGGTCACCTGTAGGTGTCTTTCATTATTCTGTTTTTCATCATCTGTTTCTATAAATTAAAAAGATACTATAAAGACACACTGAACACAAATTGCTAAACCTGTTCTCTTCTGTAAAGCATCAAAAAATTCAAAGCATAGAGAAAGTTCTTAGTAACCAAATATAAATAGATGTTTCTTTGTGTTCAGTAACTGTTGCCACCTGGGAAGTCAAATATGAGCAAATTGCTCATTTGTCTTCATAGTCTGTGAATCGCCACAGTGGGTCTTAATTAATCTGTGGAGTTGGAAGAAATTAAAAAACATGATTAATCCTCTCAGGGTGAACCAAAAATATAACCAAATGGTCTGACCTGTGATTCTGTCATCTCTTCACATGTCAAGCTGTGTTTCCAGCATGACAGGAACGCTTGCAACTACTTAAGTTAAAACACAACCTTCTTATGTGATTAGGAGTAGCAGTGTGAGTGTCCTTCACCACCTATGCTCTTGAACACACCATCCAAAATATACAAAACTTTAATTAAAACCCTCAAATCAACAGCACATATGGAGTCCTTTAACTCTGTGGCATATAAATCCAGGCTATTAGGATGGTGCATCTGAATCAATGTAACCCTTTTGGTTAGCTTACTTATTTGGCAGAGTTGCCATCCCATTAATCAATCATAAATGTCCCACACAACTTTCTCAGGGGGATTTTTTAACCTCACCAGCCATACAAGCACATGCAGGGGCCCAGAGAGCCAGATTTGTGGCCTCCTAAAAACCTGGGACACTGTTTACCTAGCACATTCTTCCTTGTGAACTTGCCTATAAATGCTTGTTTTGGCAGAGGATACACAAAGTTCACCCCTGAGCTGAGAGCTGCAGGGATTTTGGAAGCTCTATTTCTTTACTTCCCTTGAGTCAAAGGCTAAGACTTTCTGTCAAACACAAGCAAAGGGATGTGACCATGAGAACAGGTCTCATCAGATTAACCGACATTATCTGCGCTTGAAAATAATCAGCCAATCAGAAATGAATAGACTGTTCTTGTCACCACCAGTGCACAGTGACTTGCGGTCAGGGTCTGCGCTACAGGGTGGTGTTATGCATCGATCACAGGGGTCTCCATGCTGGAGGTTGCAACCCCACCACCAAACCCCACATCAAGGAGGAGTGCCTCGTGACTGTGCCCTGCTACAAGTCCATAGGTGGGTTAATATGTTTGTTTTTGTCCTGACTTAACCAACAAAGTTGTACTCAATTCTTGAATAAAACAAAGTATTTTTCTTTTTTCTCCTGTGTCATTTGCTCCAGATACATTACCTGTAGAGGCGAAACCTCTGTGGCATAAGCAGGCCATAGAGTTGGAAGAGGAGATCGCTGTGACTGAGGAGCCAACGTGAGTACAGACCACATATAATCAGGCATGTAGATATGTGCAGAAAAATATTTGTGTTGCTTTCTATTCTATTGAAAGCCAATGAGAAGGAACTGGAACTTGAGCTTTAATTATTTCCTTGTACTATTCAGCTGTATTCCCACACTGCACTTTAATCATATACTTTAAGCCTTGAAGCCTAAAACATTTTGGCATACAGACATTGTCTCCACAAATCTCTGCAGTTTTCTGAATCCTAATCCAGCCGTCACTGAGATCACATAGCCTGTTTGGAACTGTAATTTATGGTCAGAGGTAAATGTTGAAGCCATCACAGGTGTTTGGTCTTTACAGTAAATTAGTTCAAGATATTAAAGGCTCTCAGGGTTCACAACCCGGAAAAAAGAAGGGGGAAATTTACAGCAATCAATTTACCTGGAGGTGAAATTGAAGTTGACAGGGCCAGGTGCTGCCATGGAATCTCCAGTATTGTGGCTGTATTCATATCAATAGCCATTTTCATCAACTTAAAGTCAAAATGTGCACCTGTAGCCCACATCTATTTCTGACACTTGTCAAAATACAGTATGAACCACATTGAGCGCATGTCTCTTAATGCCAAACGTTTGTCAGTCATGGTGGCAAAACATATTTGTCAAGTAAACAAGTACAGAAGAATCTCTGCCTGCATCGTTCATCCTTGTTAAAGTTAGATGTTTGATGCTGTTACACATCAGTGAATGTGTACATTGTCAAGTCTAAGCAATAATATGGAGGTTATTTAAGGTAAAAGGGGAAGCAGAAGGTGAAAGGGAAAACATATTTTTGGAAACCATCGAACTGTCACTGGCTACCAGCATTACCTCAGCAAGCCCGCAGATGTTCCAGATGTTCTTGTCCCACATATCAATTGACTAATAAAGGCTGTCCTCTGAAGATGGACAATGTTTGGACTCTGCCCAGTGTCTTGCATGACTTGTATTAGCGACCATGTTAGCCAGTTCAAAACATCTGTTACTTTGACTTATCTTTGGAGGGAAAGAGGGGGAGAGAAAGGCAGAGAAATGCCAAAACATATGATTATGCTCTATTGCAAAAAAAGCATGTCTTTCCTCCAAAAGCACATAAATATCTGTGTATAATATACCTTCATTCACAAGCCAACAACAATATCTGCCTACCATATGGGGCCAGGTTACGGATGTGAGGACGGAGAAGGAAATTCTTGTGTTAGACTTACTGCACCTCCATTGCCAGGCTTTATGCCTTCCCCCAACCACCGCTGTGCAACTGCTTGAAAAAATTAAACCCATATATGTTCCACAACTTGGCCAAGTTTTTTTTTTTTTTCACCTTACCACCACCATGACTAAATAAAACATTTCCACTGATGGAAATTTAATTGATATGATTAAGAAGGGTCTTTGGCAGATATTACAAAAATGTGTTGTTTCCGTGCATGAATGAAATCAAGGTTGTTTTTGAACTGACAGATGTACTTAAACTATGCATGAAGATAAACATTTCTGTGGGTTTGCTTGTTGACTTCGTTGTTCGTGTTCCAAGGTGATTCAACTGTCGGTGATTCATTTGTTTGTCCTAAACACAATGAGTCCTTGAACACTCATAAAAAGCCAACTTTGCTGTAATTATGAGCTCTTTATTGAGGCATGTTATAAAACACCGGGGTGCTTTTGTGTTGTGGTTAGACAACTCAACTAAGGCAGACAGCTGCATATTGGTGCCGCCTGCTAAGTCAGAATCTACCTCTGTGGTATACATTTTGACTAAAGACATGCTTCAGGAAACTCCAAAACTTAATCGGAGTTATAAAGTGAGCTACAAATATAAGTTATATAAGGTATTAATGTAGTTATAATGTACTTTACTTTCTAAGCTGAGCAACAGCATCACAGAAAACAACATCAGCACATTTATCAGTAATTGTATTGTATTACCATTTATTAATCCATGATCACTGTTTCAAACTGCCCTGAGGTCTGTTTAAGTTCACTTTAGTGCTTGTTGTTTTTTTTAGTAGTTTGAAACTTGACCTATACAACCAGTGTTAATGAGGTTCAAGGGTTAACCTTTATTTAAAGTCTACAGTACCCTACAACAGTACTTACGTGCCATTTT
This sequence comes from Scomber scombrus, assembly GCF_963691925.1. Classification (NCBI taxonomy): domain Eukaryota; kingdom Metazoa; phylum Chordata; class Actinopteri; order Scombriformes; family Scombridae; genus Scomber; species Scomber scombrus. The sequence continues at coordinate 15,615,014 of NC_084992.1, read as the reverse complement.
GTTAATTGAAACAAGTTTTCGGTTATTGTGACCATGATGCTTTGAAACTTCTTTCAGTAAAAGGGTCTGATGAACTGTCCTCAACCCTTTCACCCATACTGAAATTCATTTTGTGTATTCAGTGGGATTATTTTTAGTCAAAAATCTGGATTGTTATATAACGATAAAAAATGTGGGTATCAGGTGCACAATGTGGTATGAATTCCGTTTTTTCTTATTAATTCTGTATTTCATTATGAAAATTACACGGACTGATAATAAAAACAAGAAACAACATCAAACTACTTCTCAGTCACCAGATTTAAACATTGTTTAATCTTCATGGAAAATGTGGAAAACATCATGAAGTAGATTTCGCTTCCGTGATCCTTCAGTTTTTATGTGCATTCCTCAGAAAGCTAGATTCACATTGATTGAGGGTGACAATTAAATCTGAAGCTCAAATGGGATTCAATCATCTTTTTATCTCATGCTTCCCAGTTTTGGTATTTCATTTACACTTTCCCTAAAGCTAGTAAAAAAGGTGACAGTCCTATCTCTGGAGCCAAAGTCTCACCCAACCTTGACAGGCCTTCAGGCATTCATGAACACCAATGATCTTCAAGTATTTCCTCCTCTGATCCATTCTTTAAGATGAGGAAGGATGCGCATGAAAGCCGTTTATCCAAGAATGGCTGATCCTAATGCTTGACAGCTGTTCAATTAACTACAGCAGAACTGGATTTCAAAAATACTTAGTGACTTTATGAACTTAGCTGTAATGACTAAAATCTGTATAAAACAGGAAAATGCTAAAAATCTATGATTTGCTATCAAACCACTTTCCAGTCAGCACTGGCTGGTTTGGAGAGAGTCCTTATCAAATCATGATGTAGCTCCATTTCCAAGTCATTTCCTGTTTGCATAGGCACTGTATATGAAGTGCAGAACACTGTTTTAATTCATACGTCTGTGATTAATCATCCCCACTGTGCTTTATCAAACATTTTGTCTATGATCTTCAGCTTCATCCATGGTCCCTGGCAGCCCTGCAGCAGGACATGCGGTGCTGGGACCCAGCACAGGACCGTCAAGTGCCAGGTGTTGCTGTCCTTCTCTCAGACTGTGGCTGACCTGCCTGATGACGAGTGCGAGGGGGTCAAACCTGCTGCAAGCCAGCCCTGCTACCGTACTCCCTGCTCTGAAGTGTCTGGCCAAAGAAGAGAAGACGGAGAGGAGGAGGAGGAGGAGGGGGAGGAGGGCAAGGCACCTCAAAAAGAGGAACTGCATGACTGGGAGTATGAGGGCTTTACGGAGTGCTCAGAGAGTTGCGGTGGAGGTATGATTCATTACTGACCTCTCTAAAATGAGGTAGTAAAAATAGAAGTAGAAAGAACAGAAATGGGAAGTTGAAACGTTTACAAGACTAGGAATGTATAGCTATGCTAGCGGCTCTGTGAGGCTGTACTTAGACACAGGACCAATGCTTTTAGCTAAGTTCTAACATTAGTTTGCAAGTTGAGCTTGTTACCATGCTAAAATTTGGACTTAAAAAGTACAGCTAATTCCAATTAATCCTGTGGGAGACGTGAATATCAAAACCGAATATAATGGCAATTCATCCAAAGTTCCATAGTGGTGGAAATGATTCACACAAAAAACAAAAATGTCAGCAGTATCATCCTCTGGGGGCCATGAATGTCATGGCAATCCATCCAAAAGTTGTTGAGGTATTTCAGTCTTCACCGAAGTGGTGAACCGACTGACATTACCATCCCTAGAGTCATGCTGTGATCTTGCATTAAACCAACAGCAGAACAATTTTTATGGTATAAATACTACAAGAATATTGCTTGTATTAAATGCATTGTAAATCCAGGAGGCAAACCTCACTTCATCCGTGTCATAGTTGCAATATTAAAACAAATGTGAAAAGTCACAGCAGTAAGCAGTGACCTTATGTCAGTGTATGACTAAAGCCATGCCAACGCTGACTTTGAAGTAGGAGTAAGTTATATGATATTAGATGATAATGGATGGAATACAAAGTTTAACCTTAAAGGTCATACGTCACCAACTCTCACAGCGGCAGTGAATGCTGCGCCAGACAGAGACAGCTTTCTTAAACATTCTGCCAGCATGAGTTAAGGCCCACTTTAATCTCCCCACCTCCTTATCCAAGCTTGTATGCCTGCATTGTGCGTCTGTGTGTTAATGTCTGTACGAGTGTGCATGTTTAATTTAATTTCTGCACATGGGCGTAGGCTTTTGTCGATGTCTGTGAGTGTGTGTGTGTGTGTGCGTGCTTTACCCAAACCCAACAAACTCCCATTCGGGGATGATTACAGACCAGTATCAGATGTCACATACACACCCTGAGGGCTGCGCTCCTGTGGACCATCACACCACCGTGGTGTTTGAAGTGCCTGCTTCACTGTTATTGTCCCCAACATTAGAAGCAGACTCAGAGATTTATGTTACGTTGCTTTTAACATGACCTGACATCACACCCTTAAAGTTTATCCACAGTTCAGGCAAGAGCAGGCCCTCATACTGTTTTGATGTTCATTGTGCCCCATTGGATACAGTGACTGCTTGCTTTTATTTGCATAATATCTGGGTTACTTCATACATTGTGGTGTCTGCTTGCAATACTCCATGCTCTGGTGATATATGAAAAAGAGATGTTTAAAAAAAACAATGTGTTTGCATTTTGCCATTTGTCCTAAGAAGATAAGAGAAATGTAGAGACAGGACAAGGAGCATGTGTATATTAATGTTAGCATTGTAGCTCGTGGTTCCTTTGTCATCCCTTATGACTGCTCCATATTGTGCAATCCCAGGTGTGCAGGAAGCAGTGGTGATCTGTCTAAACAAGCAGACCAGGGAGGCAGCAGATGAGAGCCTGTGTGTGAGTTCCCGTCGACCCCCGCAACTTCTCCAGGACTGCAAAACTCAGCCCTGCCCACCCAGGTAAAACCCGCAAATCAAGCCCATATCATCATCATTTAGAAAGTGTTTAAAATGGTTTGAGCATGAACACTAAAAATGACTTGATTGATGGGTGCAGTAAAGAATGAGGAGGAAATGTGTTTTTGGAAACGGCTTTGGCTGCATTCAAGAAGAAAATATTAAGTAAAAACAGGACTCAAATCTGGCTGCGCTCTCTATTAGTTTGCCAAGGCTGTAACCCAGCTAAATATGCAATATACAGAGCTGGGACATAGACATCCAATTTCCTAGAGCTCTGATGCATCTCTGGGCCTTAAACCTGCAACTACTTAACTTTCAGACAGATCAGAAAACACGCATCACACTCATTGAATCAATTAATATCTACTAATCACTGTTTGTGTAAAAAAGAGATCCTTTTAATCCCCTACATTATCCCTCTTAACTTAAACCACTTGGGCCAATTAAATCACCATTTAGACCACTTGGGTCCAAGTGATACTGAAGCAGAATGTCAGAGATGGATGGCTGTATCACTGAGAGCAGGAAATTAAGCCACTGGGACAGCTTGTGGAACCTGGTCAGAATCAGACACAATAGGGATCAGATGTCCGTGGTAGCTATACCTAGTAGACTCAAATGTGAAGTTGTCCTTGGAAGAACTTCTCAATAATTTATGTTCTTTATTGGGTGTGTCAGTGCAGAAACATAGGAGGCCTACTGCTGCTGTAGATAGTGCTCCTTTTTGGTAAATTGTTGAAGGAATATTGCTGAAAAGGCCATCAGTCATGAAAATCCCATTGAGAGCATGGATGTAGTCTTAAATGTCATGGTTTGGCCTTAGATGACATATAAACAAAGCTCATTAATTGTCTAAAATGGAATTAATAAATCTAAAGATTTTGAAACGTCTTTGATATAATTAGATGGAGGTTTATTCCTGATGGCTGTGCTAAAAACAAGTCACCAAAAACATTTTGATTCTGGGTATTCCTTGGACACTAAAGATATCTATTAGTTTTTTATAATTTGTTTAAAAAGGTGACTCTTTGACCAGAAAGTGGCTGTAAAGCAAGGCTCATTGAGTGTTAAAAATATAAAAGAATTCATCCTCTGTGCAGGAATGTGCTTAGTAAATTTAATGGTGGTCTCCCATTTAGTTTTTGGTATTTTCAAGAGGAAAGATCAGCATTCATTTTCTTGGAACTATGACATTTCATGGAAATCTGGGCATGAGTTTTAAAGATACCCTGTCACAGACCAATGCTAGTCAAGGGAAAAGTTTTCCCTCATGGTGGCAAGACAAAAGGCCATGGTTTCACGAAAATCATTGTGAATCCTCTGGGGACCATGGGTTACCCGTGTAATTTCAATTTGACATAACTGAAATGCAACTATGATGCTATTGTAAGTAGGCTGCTATTGCAGCATTTTGGTTTTTAAAAGTTTTAGTCAAAATTAGTTTTAGTTTATCCTTTTGGTATCAATTTGGAATACAGCAGATGAGCAATGTTTGAAATTAGAATCTGGAAACGCAACACTATTTTGTGTTTTTTAACCCAGCACACATAAGTTTTCAAACTAAATATCTGAATTGCTAAACAGATTAATGGCATGTTGTTTAATATAACTGAGCCGTGGCTAAACGGTGAGTGGATTTTGCGGTAGGCCACACGTTTCAAGTTAACACCATGCGCAGTGTCGGTGCTCCACCGCTCACACTCTTGCCAGAAAACCCAGAGGCTTGCAGCCTGGCCTTGCCTGTTTTTCCAGGCCTTGAGTCTTGTTTTCAGGCACAACAAACGCTGTATTGGACTTGTTTCCTTTGGCCCTATGCTCCCTCCCAGAGGCCTCCTCACCCTCCCATATTAAGCTACACTCTTTGGATACTGTTCCCTTTGAAGAGAAACAGCCATAGGATTAGGCTCTGAGTATAGCACCGGTGCAGAAACGAGCTTCATTCCCAATTCTCCTCAGTCCCTTGACCCTTGAGTAAATATGAATAGTTTTGAAAAATCACCTAAACTGTTAAGCTAAAAGTGGATTAGTTGCCAACTTAGTAAAAGCCAAACCTTTTAGAATCCTTTTAAAGGTAAAGGAGTAGTTTAATACAAGCAATTTCAGTTTCAAGATAGGAGTAAAGGTGTCAAAATAGCTTTGATGCTGGATTGATCACCGTGTATACAATTGTGTTTGACAACAGAATGAATATTGGTTCATGTAGGTCATGCGAGTAAAAAAAGTAATGCCAGGGGGATTTCTCAAATATCACTAAATTCAGTGGGAGATTTAATGTAACTTTGCCAGGTTCCGGCCCCATGAATCACTCTTTTCGTTTTCACTTGTATTCACTTTCATGAATTTCTCTTTCATGAACTTACACATTCATGGAACTGCAAGAGTGTCCTCTCATGGGATCAAGAAAAAACAGCGAACACTGACTGAACTCCTCCTGACTGCACTTCTGTATAGATTGGATAACAGGCTGCATATATTTTTATATATATATACAGTACACACACACACAGAATAAAGAATGGTTATTAATCAGGGGATAATCTAGGTTAAGAGTTGAAATATAAATGGTCCAGCACAAAAAACTACATGCCCTTCTATAAAATTCAAGACCAACCAACACGTGTCTGTATTTAACAATAAATACAGGTGAAGTAGTAGTACTTGTATTACATATCTTTCCTGGCAATTAAAGGACATATGATTTAATGAGCATATCGATAATTTACCATGATATAATATTATGTACATTATATTTCACAGATGGGAAACAGGGGAGTGGAGTTCATGCTCTGCTTCCTGCGGGGTTGGTCTGATAACCCGCACTGTGGCTTGCACTCATCGGCCCTCTCGGGACAGCAACCAGACTGAAGTTTTGAGAGATGAAGATTGTCAGATCCCCAAGCCTAGCCCTGTCCAAGCCTGCAACCGCTTTGATTGCCCTCCTATGTGGGACACACGTGACTGGGGACAGGTAACAGGATGTTGACCAACATAAATGCTTGATCCTTTGATTGGACCCATGTGACCCCTTACTAAAAGGAAATGGCACCTCTGTATTTTTGTCGGTACAGTGCTCCCATAGCTGTGGTGGTGGAGTTCAAATGAGGCAGGTCTTGTGCAAACAGCGGTTGGCAGATGGCAGCATCCTGGAGCTGCCTGACACCTTTTGCCCTTCCAAGAGCCCTGCAAACCAGCAGCCCTGCGCCAAGCAGGAGTGCCCACCTCAATGGGTCACAACTGACTGGTCCCAGGTAGGCTTTTACTCTACCTATTTACAGCAGTTCACATTCAATTATGAAATATAGAACTTTTTCTTGTGGGTCCGCTCATTTACATATTATGCAATGTAATTTCTTTGACTAGTGTTCAGTGACCTGTGGACATGGCGTACAGAGACTACAGTCAGTCTGCAAGAAACAAGAAGACGATGGGCGACACAGGACCGTTGATCCTGAGAACTGTTTCTTTATGGCCCTGCCCACCAGCACCCGCCCATGCTCCCTCAGGCTCTGTGAGAGTAAGAGGCCCTTTGTTCGACTCTATTTTGTTCATTTGCACTGCTAAGAGACAGAAACAGTTTATACTAAGCAGGATTCCATAGCTAAGGTGTGTCAGTAAAAATTGGCATGAAATCAGGTCTTATTTTCTGACCTTCAGTTGCATGCTTATGGGATAATCCAGACAATAATCAAGCTATTCACCTGTCCTGTTAATTTTTATCACAGACTCAATCAAGCCTGATCCCACCATACTGGCGCAGAGGAAGGTTTATATTCAATGGAGAAAGGGCAAAAAAGTGCAGTTGGTAGTTGGAGGATATGCCTACCTGCTCCCCTGGACAACTGTGGTCCTTCGCTGCCCAACCCGCCACTTCCGTAAGGGCCACATCCGATGGTTGAAGGAAGGGAAGCCCCTGGTCAGCCTCCCGCACCTATCTACAACATCAATAGGATATGTGAAGATTCAGCAGGTCCGCCCATCTGATGCTGGGATATACACATGTGTGGCAGGCCAGGCACGGGAACATTTTGTCCTACAGATCATTGGCAGCAAGCAGAAGCTGCCTGTGCCAGAAGTAGCAGAGTCATGGCTACTCACAGGTGGACAACAGAAGATTCAGCAGCCAGATGTGGCCTCAACAGGAGAGGGATTTCAAGAGCGACCCATCTCTGCCAACCAGTATGACAGCATTGTTGAGCGTTTGCTTGAACTCAAAGGCTCTGTCCAAGAAGATGTTGTTGATAAGCCACATTCCAGTGAAAAGAACAAGTCGACCCCAGAAGATGAGAGAACTAGCTCAGAGCATCCTGTCCCAGTCGTCCTAATTGCTGATACCCACAGGCTAGATGAGATCATGCATAATCTCTCTGAAGGACTCGGAGGACCACGAGGGGAGCAACTCATCACTCAGTTGCTCAGTGAGCTCACTATGACACAAGATGAAACCAATGAGTCTACTCTTCACCCTCCGGAAAGTGCGGAATCTTCTACACAAGGGCCCCCTCTTTATAAACCCAACATCAAAGCACACACAACCAGGCCAAGAAGCCCGGTGATAATCCAACGACCCAGAAAGGTTGGAGCAGTGACATCATCTGAAATCATAGTTCATGTGGGAGTGCCGATTTTGCTCCAAAAAACAGTTGCCAGTTTGGAAATTAGATGCGAGTCTCTGGGGAACCCCGAACCATCTGTAACATGGACAAAGAACGGAAAAGAGTTACACTACAACAGCAGGTAAGAACTACCCCTTAATGTTACAAAGGGCATTGTCAAAACTGCAGATTTTATTTTACAAAAGCAGCTGATTATGAATGAATCGTCATAAATTTAGGGGTTATATTTTTGTCTTTGTGTTGGCAGAATAGGCCTATTGCCCACCGGCTCACTGACGATCCAGTCTCCAAACAAGGTGGACGAGGGTCTGTACACCTGCACTGCCAGGAACCGTCTTGGATCAACATCCCTCTCGTCTTTGCTGCATATTACAGGTTAGGTACACAGACACATAACCCTGTTGCAAATATGTTTGAATAAACTATTCTTGCCAGGTAATGGTTAGTTCAATTTTTTCGAGTGGTTCCATGAAATACATTTGTGTGAACAATAATGCTCAGAGATGTTCAGAATTATATACAAGAAAGCTAGAACTTTGCAATAGAGTTAAAAATGTAAATTTAAAGTGTGATATAGCAGATACTGAAAACATTACTGTGGCTATTGAAGTGTTTTTGAAGCTACACAAACAATGGAGTCAGTATTAACC